>NC_089866.1:29645000-29832107 GCF_036373705.1 Amia ocellicauda | reverse complement strand
CCCCCACACCCTACCCCCTAACCCCCCTACACCTCCCCTAACCCCCCACCCCCTCCCAGCCACTCACCTATCCCACTTCCACCCACCTACAACACCATACCCGAACCTCCCTACCCTCCCCACCCACACCCTCCCCCACCCCTCCCCCACCCTAACCCTACCCTACCCTACCCTAACCCTACCCGAACCCCTAACCCTAACCCTAACCCTAACCCTAACCCTAACCCTAACCCTAACCCTAACCCTAACCCTAACCCTAACCCTAACCCTAACCCTAACCCTAACCCTAACCCTAACCCTAACCCTAACCCTAACCCTAACCCTAACCCTAACCCTAACCCTAACCCTAACCCTAACCCTAACCCTAACCCTAACCCTAACCCTAACCCTAACCCTAACCCTAACCCTAACCCTAACCCTAACCCTAACCCTAACCCTAACCCTAACCCTAACCCTAACCCTAACCCTAACCCTAACCCTAACCCTAACCCTAACCCTAACCCTAACCCTAACCCTAACCCTAACCCTAACCCTAACCCTAACCCTAACCCTAACCCTAACCCTAACCCTAACCCTAACCCTAACCCTAACCCTAACCCTAACCCTAACCCTAACCCTAACCCTAACCCTAACCCTAACCCTAACCCTAACCCTAACCCCTAACCCTAACCCCTAACCCTAACCCTAACCCTAACCCTAACCCTAACCCTAACCCTAACCCTAACCCTAACCCTAACCCTAACCCTAACCCTAACCCTAACCCTAACCCTTAACTTAAGACTCAAACCCCAAACTTAACCCTTAAACTCAACCCTAAAATACAATTACCCCACAATTTAACTAGGCACTCAAACCTACCCCTAAACCCAATCCCTAAACCTAACCCTTAAACTCAACCCCCAACCCTAACCCCAACCCTAACCCCAACCCTAACCCCAACCCTAAATTTAACCCCTAAATTTAACCTCAAATATGAATAACCCATAATTTAATTAGGCCTTCAAGCTTAAACCTACCCCTGAACCTAAACCCTAAACCTATCCCTTAAACTTAACCCTTAAACTCAACCCTAAAATAACCCCAACCCTAACCCTATCCCTTAAACTTAACCCTTAAACTCAACCCTAAAATAACCCCAACCCTAACCCTAAAATATAATTAGCCCACAATTTAACTAGGCACTCAAACCAACCTCTAAACCCAATCCCTAAACCTAACCATTATTCAAATGTAACCCTCAATCCTATCCCCAATAATCAATTTCACAACTTATCCTTAAATTTATTCCCCATAACTTATTTCCCCCCCAAAACAAAACCCAGACTCCCTTAAAAACCTAGGTAATAGACTTCCAGACTCCATAATTAAATTTTAATCCCAATTCCAAACATTCCCCTTACTTTTAAGACGTATTCTTGTACATACAAACTTCACATCATTCAATTACACCACATCTCATCCCACTGAATTACCTTAACAAAACAGACTATAGAACGAATACTTTCGGATGCATCTTTTAAGGACACAACAATAGCCTCAACACCTGTGAGTGCCAGTGCACTTGAGGATGTCAGAGGAACCAAAGGTTTGATTCACCTGACAACCTCAATAACCTATTTTTTTAAACCTAACCAGCCAGTGCCACCAGGTTAGGCTACATGATAAGTCAACAAAATTCAAGAAATGTACAAATGATTGATACAGAAGAATTATACAGTTTGTTTCCTTTTGCAGATTATATTAAGATCAGGAGGTCAATTACACCTTTAAAAAGGGAATAAAAAAGACCAAAGCACTATGGGTACTTCATTTATTCAAAGGAGCCAATCCCATAGTGCATTATGAAGACCTAAAACCGCAGGATAATAACTGCAAATCACCAATATACTCACCTTCTATTACGGGAATTATATAGCACTTGAAAAAGCCTAACAATTGGCGAAACGTCGTGCAAATTCACCAAAAGATCAGGAGAAGAAGATCAACTTCAACCAACCCGGGTTGGAGAACAGTGGCTGGAGCGCTACGGCCACCAACACATTCATACTGTTATTTTCTGCAAACTCGGATACAGAACGGACAACACACCGGATACTAGGACTTGGAAGACTTTCAACGGAATTACAAGGATTATATTAAGATCAGGAGGTCAATTACACCTTTAAAAAGGGAATAAAAAAGACCAAAGCACTATGGGTACTTCATTTATTCAAAGGAGCCAATCCCATAGTGCATTATGAAGACCTAAAACCGCAGGATAATAACTGCAAATCACCAATATACTCACCTTCTATTACGGGAATTATATAGCACTTGAAAAAGCCTAACAATTGGCGAAACGTCGTGCAAATTCACCAAAAGATCAGGAGAAGAAGATCAACTTCAACCAACCCGGGTTGGAGAACAGTGGCTGGAGCGCTACGGCCACCAACACATTCATACTGTTATTTTCTGCAAACTCGGATACAGAACGGACAACACACCGGATACTAGGACTTGGAAGACTTTCAACGGAATTACAAGGGTAGGAATTGGACTTATTTACTCTTGCTTTTAAACCCAAAACCGGAAAAAAGTCATCCTACCTATGTACGATATATTGATGCATTTTGTATGACTTTTCTTTTATCTGTATTACTCCTGTATATTTTTGTTTTAAAAGACTTTTTTATGCTCTGTTTTTAGGATATTTTAAGCACATCATACTGAGGTTTCTTAAAGAACAACAATAGCAGAGCCTTTGTTTTTACTAGCTGGAGCAATTTGTTAATGCTAACTACAACATTATTTTTTCCTTTTTTTTAAAACCATTAATAAATAAATTGTCATACTATATAGTATTGTATCCTATCTACAAACACTATGGACAGAACACAAATGGTTAAACATTTCTACAAAATTATACAGATTAGTCATCACCTAACAATAACAAATAGTGCTATTTATCAAGACAAATTACCAATAGCCTTCCAAAGACAAACTAAAATACTAGGACAGTACATCAAACCTGCTATCCCTACATTTGATACTTTAGAACTACTGACGGCTAACGCAATTAATTGGATGCACACAAATTTACAGATATTGCAAGTACATTATGAAAATGCATTAAACACATTACTAGAAGACATTCTACAATACAAAGGAACGAACTGGAAAGATAAACTGGACCAAGCTATGACATGGGCAAAACGAAATTATGGAAATAGATTAAAGCCAGAAATTCTACATAAAACCAAGCACCGAATTGAAATCCTCCTAACTAATCAAACACAAATCGCATCAACAAACGGATTAATAGACACACAGAATGTTAATTCACAACTAAGTAATCAGTTTGCTCCTTTAGCCACACTAGAACCCAACCTATCTACACAGAGACCCAAAACTGCTAGATTCTACAGTAATGTGGTAGTTTCGGATTCACAAGGCATTCACTCGTCCCCTATAGAAGAAACTCCTATCCCTACAAGACTATCATATTCTAGTCCCTTGCTCCCACACAATATACCCAAACCAAGACCAACCATAATATCAACCCCAATAGAAGAAAACCCCAGCCTCCCTAGACTACCATATACTAGCCCCTTACCTCCCCGAACCATAGCCAAACCTAGACAAACCACAATACCAGCCCAGATACACCACTCTACAACAAATATGATTCCACTGGACAGCCCCATAATAGACACAAGTAATATTGACGCAGATCAGGATAATACTGATGGAACAGATTCACAATTCGAAAACAATGATAGCCTCAATACAACACCACCTCATGAAAATACACGATATACGGTTCATAGACACCCAAACACAGAGAGAAAACTAACAGATTGGCATTTAACTACAACAAAACCGATAGTAATCATAGGGGATTCCAATTTGGATACCATAGGGCAACATAATAATTCACATATACAAATCGATAGCTACCCAGGAGCCAAATTTATACATGCTGCCAGTATTCTAGAACGCACAGCCCTCAATAAGGAAGTACAACATCTAATCCTTTCATTTGGAATCAATAACAGGGACCAAAAAGTAAAAGAAACCGCAATTAAGCAATTACAGAAAATGGTTCGAACAGCAGAAATAAAATTTCCTCGGGCACAGATACATATCCCTATGATCAACTTTTCAACTCATCTGGAGGAACATACACAAAACAACATTAGAGAAATAAACTCATACATAATGAACAATTACAATAATATCACTTCAATAGACCCAACAACATATAGAACTCTCTCCGATGACATCCACTGGACTACCCAAACAGCACAAACAATCCTATACCACTGGATAAGGCATTTAAACTTATAAATCCTGTGAGCACAAACATTTCAGTGAACAGGAACACTACAGAATTAATACAACAGGACACACCTAACATATTGAACTTATCCAGAATATTCAGATTAAATATGGAACAGAGGAATCTCTTAAACAAAGGGCTTTCCTTTGTCCCGACCCCCGACCTTATTTTTTCTACACAGCTTAAAGCAGACATACAAACATATCATCGTAGATTAAAATTAGCAGATTTCTTTAAGGATACACAACATTCACCTAGACCTTTTATTCCCAAATCAACTTGGGAACCAAAAAATAATCAAATACATCCACATATAAGACAACTAATAACAACAGACCAAAATTACAGCTACAATATACAATACAATCAAGATAACCGCTTGGATAACCTAACACAGGGGGAAAGGAGAGCTTTACAACAATTACAAAAAAATAAGAACATTATTATAAAACCAGCGGATAAAGGGGGCAGAATAGTAATTATGGACAAAACACAATATCTAACAGAAGCATATAGACAACTAGACAATACAGAATATTATCAACAATTAACAGAACCCATTTACTTACAAAATCAAATATACATACGGGACATATTACAGACCCTTAGACATACACAATACATCAATAACAAACAGGAACAATATTTAAGAGGGACCAATGCACCCAGACCAAGACAATTTTATCTACTTCCAAAAATTCACAAACACCCTTCCACATGGACCATTCCCTATCAAATCCCCACTGGTAGACCCATAGTATCAGATTGTAACAGCGAAACATACCACATTGCGGAATACATTGACCATTTCCTTAACCCCATCTCGCAAAAACACCCCAGTTATATAAAAGACACCTATGACTTCATCAACAAAATAAAATGCATAATAGTACCACATGATGCCTGGCTCTTCTCCATTGATGTCACAAATCTCTACACTAACATAGATACAATAACAGGTTTAAACACAGTCTCAAAATGGTTCAAACTTTATCCAGACATCAACAGACCAGACAACCAAATCCTACAATTATTACAAATTAGCCTAGAAAGAAATGACTTTGAATTCAATAACAAACACTTTTTACAAATAAAGGGCACAGCTATGGGAAAAAGGTTTGCACCAGCATATGCTAATATCTATATGGCTGACTGGGAACAGACGATACTAGAACAATGTACACTGCTACCTACCCACTACTACAGATTTTTAGATGACATTTGGGGAATCTGGCCCCATCCTTTAACAGAATTCAACACTTTTATACAGAAACTCAATCACCATCACCCTCACATTAAAGTAACGAGCACCATTCACAAGACCGAAATTAATTTTCTGGACACTTGCACTTATAAAGGTCCACAATTTTTGAGCACCAACACTTTAGACACAAAAGTTTTTTTTAAAGAAACCGATACACATACACTACTACATAGACACAGTTTCCATCCAAAGCACACCTTTAAAGGTCTTATCAAATCACAGTTATTAAGATTTCACCGCATCTGCACAGAAGACACAGAATTCAAGAAGGCCACCAATACACTATTTACAGCACTCTACAAGAGAGGGTACAGTAGAACCTTCCTCAGGAACATTAAAAAAACATTTTTGCAACCTAAAATTAAAGACAATAAAACTATTATACCTCTAATCACTACTTATTCCCAATATACAGTTCAAATCAACAACTCCATTAAACTAAACTTTCAAAAACAACAATCCAGACACCAGATACTCCCAAATCACAAAATTATATCTGCATATCGGAAAAACAAAAGTCTACATAACCTACTAGTCCATAGTAAATGCCAAAACACCAACCGAAAACCCAAGTCTAAACCAACCTACTTTCGTCAGCTGGCCTATATCACCAATACAAGCAATAAAACTACATTCAAGTTACAGTCAGGCATCACACATAAAACAAAAAATGCAATATACCTCATTCAATGTAAAACTTGCAATTTAAAATACATCGGAGAGACTAAAAACCAGATTAGTACTAGAATAGGTCAACACATTTATAATATTAACAAACAAAAGGATAGACACACACATTTAGTGCAACACTTCATAGAACATCACACACAACAAATGACAGTTACAGGTCTAGAAACTAATCATAATTGGAATACAATGCAACGACAAATAAGAGAGAGACACTGGATTCACAAACTAAATACAATTTACCCATTAGGACTCAATGAAAGATTTAAAACAAACACAAAAAAAATCCCAGTAGTTGCCCTTAGACCTACCCACATTTAACTTCCTACACCCCAAAAAATTAAACTTCAATTTCAAGCAATTCATTCAGCTCAATCACAACCCCCAATTTTACAAGTCAAAAAAATAAATAATAAGTCGAATCCCAAACTTACTCCTTAACCCTAAATACAAAACTACAACCTACCCTCTACCCCTTAATGTAGTCCCAAAATTTAATCTAAAATTTAAAAACTTAGCCCCAAAACCCAACCCTAACCTAACCTCAGACCCAACCCCAAAAACCCAACAAGGCCATCAAACTTAATCTCCAACCCAAATTTTAGACCCAATCCCTAAACTTTATCACCTAATTCAATCTCACAATTTAATTAGGCCCTCAAACTTAACCCCGAAATTTTACTCCTAAAACTCAACCCAAAAATACAATTAGACTAATTAAACTCAACACCTAACCTTAACTTAAGACTCAAACCCCAAACTTAACCCTTAAACTCAACCCTAAAATACAATTACCCCACAATTTAACTAGGCACTCAAACCTACCCCTAAACCCAATCCCTAAACCTAACCCTTAAACTCAACCCCCAACCCTAACCCCAACCCTAACCCCAACCCTAACCCCAACCCTAAATTTAACCCCTAAATTTAACCTCAAATATGAATAACCCATAATTTAATTAGGCCTTCAAGCTTAAACCTACCCCTGAACCTAAACCCTAAACCTATCCCTTAAACTTAACCCTTAAACTCAACCCTAAAATAACCCCAACCCTAACCCTATCCCTTAAACTTAACCCTTAAACTCAACCCTAAAATAACCCCAACCCTAACCCTAAAATATAATTAGCCCACAATTTAACTAGGCACTCAAACCAACCTCTAAACCCAATCCCTAAACCTAACCATTATTCAAATGTAACCCTCAATCCTATCCCCAATAATCAATTTCACAACTTATCCTTAAATTTATTCCCCATAACTTATTTCCCCCCCAAAACAAAACCCAGACTCCCTTAAAAACCTAGGTAATAGACTTCCAGACTCCATAATTAAATTTTAATCCCAATTCCAAACATTCCCCTTACTTTTAAGACGTATTCTTGTACATACAAACTTCACATCATTCAATTACACCACATCTCATCCCACTGAATTACCTTAACAAAACAGACTATAGAACGAATACTTTCGGATGCATCTTTTAAGGACACAACAATAGCCTCAACACCTGTGAGTGCCAGTGCACTTGAGGATGTCAGAGGAACCAAAGGTTTGATTCACCTGACAACCTCAATAACCTATTTTTTTAAACCTAACCAGCCAGTGCCACCAGGTTAGGCTACATGATAAGTCAACAAAATTCAAGAAATGTACAAATGATTGATACAGAAGAATTATACAGTTTGTTTCCTTTTGCAGATTATATTAAGATCAGGAGGTCAATTACACCTTTAAAAAGGGAATAAAAAAGACCAAAGCACTATGGGTACTTCATTTATTCAAAGGAGCCAATCCCATAGTGCATTATGAAGACCTAAAACCGCAGGATAATAACTGCAAATCACCAATATACTCACCTTCTATTACGGGAATTATATAGCACTTGAAAAAGCCTAACAATTGGCGAAACGTCGTGCAAATTCACCAAAAGATCAGGAGAAGAAGATCAACTTCAACCAACCCGGGTTGGAGAACAGTGGCTGGAGCGCTACGGCCACCAACACATTCATACTGTTATTTTCTGCAAACTCGGATACAGAACGGACAACACACCGGATACTAGGACTTGGAAGACTTTCAACGGAATTACAAGGATTATATTAAGATCAGGAGGTCAATTACACCTTTAAAAAGGGAATAAAAAAGACCAAAGCACTATGGGTACTTCATTTATTCAAAGGAGCCAATCCCATAGTGCATTATGAAGACCTAAAACCGCAGGATAATAACTGCAAATCACCAATATACTCACCTTCTATTACGGGAATTATATAGCACTTGAAAAAGCCTAACAATTGGCGAAACGTCGTGCAAATTCACCAAAAGATCAGGAGAAGAAGATCAACTTCAACCAACCCGGGTTGGAGAACAGTGGCTGGAGCGCTACGGCCACCAACACATTCATACTGTTATTTTCTGCAAACTCGGATACAGAACGGACAACACACCGGATACTAGGACTTGGAAGACTTTCAACGGAATTACAAGGGTAGGAATTGGACTTATTTACTCTTGCTTTTAAACCCAAAACCGGAAAAAAGTCATCCTACCTATGTACGATATATTGATGCATTTTGTATGACTTTTCTTTTATCTGTATTACTCCTGTATATTTTTGTTTTAAAAGACTTTTTTATGCTCTGTTTTTAGGATATTTTAAGCACATCATACTGAGGTTTCTTAAAGAACAACAATAGCAGAGCCTTTGTTTTTACTAGCTGGAGCAATTTGTTAATGCTAACTACAACATTATTTTTTCCTTTTTTTTAAAACCATTAATAAATAAATTGTCATACTATATAGTATTGTATCCTATCTACAAACACTATGGACAGAACACAAATGGTTAAACATTTCTACAAAATTATACAGATTAGTCATCACCTAACAATAACAAATAGTGCTATTTATCAAGACAAATTACCAATAGCCTTCCAAAGACAAACTAAAATACTAGGACAGTACATCAAACCTGCTATCCCTACATTTGATACTTTAGAACTACTGACGGCTAACGCAATTAATTGGATGCACACAAATTTACAGATATTGCAAGTACATTATGAAAATGCATTAAACACATTACTAGAAGACATTCTACAATACAAAGGAACGAACTGGAAAGATAAACTGGACCAAGCTATGACATGGGCAAAACGAAATTATGGAAATAGATTAAAGCCAGAAATTCTACATAAAACCAAGCACCGAATTGAAATCCTCCTAACTAATCAAACACAAATCGCATCAACAAACGGATTAATAGACACACAGAATGTTAATTCACAACTAAGTAATCAGTTTGCTCCTTTAGCCACACTAGAACCCAACCTATCTACACAGAGACCCAAAACTGCTAGATTCTACAGTAATGTGGTAGTTTCGGATTCACAAGGCATTCACTCGTCCCCTATAGAAGAAACTCCTATCCCTACAAGACTATCATATTCTAGTCCCTTGCTCCCACACAATATACCCAAACCAAGACCAACCATAATATCAACCCCAATAGAAGAAAACCCCAGCCTCCCTAGACTACCATATACTAGCCCCTTACCTCCCCGAACCATAGCCAAACCTAGACAAACCACAATACCAGCCCAGATACACCACTCTACAACAAATATGATTCCACTGGACAGCCCCATAATAGACACAAGTAATATTGACGCAGATCAGGATAATACTGATGGAACAGATTCACAATTCGAAAACAATGATAGCCTCAATACAACACCACCTCATGAAAATACACGATATACGGTTCATAGACACCCAAACACAGAGAGAAAACTAACAGATTGGCATTTAACTACAACAAAACCGATAGTAATCATAGGGGATTCCAATTTGGATACCATAGGGCAACATAATAATTCACATATACAAATCGATAGCTACCCAGGAGCCAAATTTATACATGCTGCCAGTATTCTAGAACGCACAGCCCTCAATAAGGAAGTACAACATCTAATCCTTTCATTTGGAATCAATAACAGGGACCAAAAAGTAAAAGAAACCGCAATTAAGCAATTACAGAAAATGGTTCGAACAGCAGAAATAAAATTTCCTCGGGCACAGATACATATCCCTATGATCAACTTTTCAACTCATCTGGAGGAACATACACAAAACAACATTAGAGAAATAAACTCATACATAATGAACAATTACAATAATATCACTTCAATAGACCCAACAACATATAGAACTCTCTCCGATGACATCCACTGGACTACCCAAACAGCACAAACAATCCTATACCACTGGATAAGGCATTTAAACTTATAAATCCTGTGAGCACAAACATTTCAGTGAACAGGAACACTACAGAATTAATACAACAGGACACACCTAACATATTGAACTTATCCAGAATATTCAGATTAAATATGGAACAGAGGAATCTCTTAAACAAAGGGCTTTCCTTTGTCCCGACCCCCGACCTTATTTTTTCTACACAGCTTAAAGCAGACATACAAACATATCATCGTAGATTAAAATTAGCAGATTTCTTTAAGGATACACAACATTCACCTAGACCTTTTATTCCCAAATCAACTTGGGAACCAAAAAATAATCAAATACATCCACATATAAGACAACTAATAACAACAGACCAAAATTACAGCTACAATATACAATACAATCAAGATAACCGCTTGGATAACCTAACACAGGGGGAAAGGAGAGCTTTACAACAATTACAAAAAAATAAGAACATTATTATAAAACCAGCGGATAAAGGGGGCAGAATAGTAATTATGGACAAAACACAATATCTAACAGAAGCATATAGACAACTAGACAATACAGAATATTATCAACAATTAACAGAACCCATTTACTTACAAAATCAAATATACATACGGGACATATTACAGACCCTTAGACATACACAATACATCAATAACAAACAGGAACAATATTTAAGAGGGACCAATGCACCCAGACCAAGACAATTTTATCTACTTCCAAAAATTCACAAACACCCTTCCACATGGACCATTCCCTATCAAATCCCCACTGGTAGACCCATAGTATCAGATTGTAACAGCGAAACATACCACATTGCGGAATACATTGACCATTTCCTTAACCCCATCTCGCAAAAACACCCCAGTTATATAAAAGACACCTATGACTTCATCAACAAAATAAAATGCATAATAGTACCACATGATGCCTGGCTCTTCTCCATTGATGTCACAAATCTCTACACTAACATAGATACAATAACAGGTTTAAACACAGTCTCAAAATGGTTCAAACTTTATCCAGACATCAACAGACCAGACAACCAAATCCTACAATTATTACAAATTAGCCTAGAAAGAAATGACTTTGAATTCAATAACAAACACTTTTTACAAATAAAGGGCACAGCTATGGGAAAAAGGTTTGCACCAGCATATGCTAATATCTATATGGCTGACTGGGAACAGACGATACTAGAACAATGTACACTGCTACCTACCCACTACTACAGATTTTTAGATGACATTTGGGGAATCTGGCCCCATCCTTTAACAGAATTCAACACTTTTATACAGAAACTCAATCACCATCACCCTCACATTAAAGTAACGAGCACCATTCACAAGACCGAAATTAATTTTCTGGACACTTGCACTTATAAAGGTCCACAATTTTTGAGCACCAACACTTTAGACACAAAAGTTTTTTTTAAAGAAACCGATACACATACACTACTACATAGACACAGTTTCCATCCAAAGCACACCTTTAAAGGTCTTATCAAATCACAGTTATTAAGATTTCACCGCATCTGCACAGAAGACACAGAATTCAAGAAGGCCACCAATACACTATTTACAGCACTCTACAAGAGAGGGTACAGTAGAACCTTCCTCAGGAACATTAAAAAAACATTTTTGCAACCTAAAATTAAAGACAATAAAACTATTATACCTCTAATCACTACTTATTCCCAATATACAGTTCAAATCAACAACTCCATTAAACTAAACTTTCAAAAACAACAATCCAGACACCAGATACTCCCAAATCACAAAATTATATCTGCATATCGGAAAAACAAAAGTCTACATAACCTACTAGTCCATAGTAAATGCCAAAACACCAACCGAAAACCCAAGTCTAAACCAACCTACTTTCGTCAGCTGGCCTATATCACCAATACAAGCAATAAAACTACATTCAAGTTACAGTCAGGCATCACACATAAAACAAAAAATGCAATATACCTCATTCAATGTAAAACTTGCAATTTAAAATACATCGGAGAGACTAAAAACCAGATTAGTACTAGAATAGGTCAACACATTTATAATATTAACAAACAAAAGGATAGACACACACATTTAGTGCAACACTTCATAGAACATCACACACAACAAATGACAGTTACAGGTCTAGAAACTAATCATAATTGGAATACAATGCAACGACAAATAAGAGAGAGACACTGGATTCACAAACTAAATACAATTTACCCATTAGGACTCAATGAAAGATTTAAAACAAACACAAAAAAAATCCCAGTAGTTGCCCTTAGACCTACCCACATTTAACTTCCTACACCCCAAAAAATTAAACTTCAATTTCAAGCAATTCATTCAGCTCAATCACAACCCCCAATTTTACAAGTCAAAAAAATAAATAATAAGTCGAATCCCAAACTTACTCCTTAACCCTAAATACAAAACTACAACCTACCCTCTACCCCTTAATGTAGTCCCAAAATTTAATCTAAAATTTAAAAACTTAGCCCCAAAACCCAACCCTAACCTAACCTCAGACCCAACCCCAAAAACCCAACAAGGCCATCAAACTTAATCTCCAACCCAAATTTTAGACCCAATCCCTAAACTTTATCACCTAATTCAATCTCACAATTTAATTAGGCCCTCAAACTTAACCCCGAAATTTTACTCCTAAAACTCAACCCAAAAATACAATTAGACTAATTAAACTCAACACCTAACCTTAACTTAAGACTCAAACCCCAAACTTAACCCTTAAACTCAACCCTAAAATACAATTACCCCACAATTTAACTAGGCACTCAAACCTACCCCTAAACCCAATCCCTAAACCTAACCCTTAAACTCAACCCCCAACCCTAACCCCAACCCTAACCCCAACCCTAACCCCAACCCTAAATTTAACCCCTAAATTTAACCTCAAATATGAATAACCCATAATTTAATTAGGCCTTCAAGCTTAAACCTACCCCTGAACCTAAACCCTAAACCTATCCCTTAAACTTAACCCTTAAACTCAACCCTAAAATAACCCCAACCCTAACCCTATCCCTTAAACTTAACCCTTAAACTCAACCCTAAAATAACCCCAACCCTAACCCTAAAATATAATTAGCCCACAATTTAACTAGGCACTCAAACCAACCTCTAAACCCAATCCCTAAACCTAACCATTATTCAAATGTAACCCTCAATCCTATCCCCAATAATCAATTTCACAACTTATCCTTAAATTTATTCCCCATAACTTATTCCCCCCCAAAACAAAACCCAGACTCCCTTAAAAACCTAGGTAATAGACTTCCAGACTCCATAATTAAATTTTAATCCCAATTCCAAACATTCCCCTTACTTTTAAGACGTATTCTTGTACATACAAACTTCACATCATTCAATTACACCACATCTCATCCCACTGAATTACCTTAACAAAACAGACTATAGAACGAATACTTTCGGATGCATCTTTTAAGGACACAACAATAGCCTCAACACCTGTGAGTGCCAGTGCACTTGAGGATGTCAGAGGAACCAAAGGTTTGATTCACCTGACAACCTCAATAACCTATTTTTTTAAACCTAACCCTAACCCTAACCCTAACCCTAACCCTAACCCTAACCCGAACCCGAACCCGAACCCGAACCCGAACCCGAACCCGAACCCTAACCCTAACCCTAACCCTAACCCTAACCCTAACCCGAACCCGAACCCGAACCCGAACCCGAACCCGAACCCGAACCCGAACCCTAACCCTAACCCTAACCCTAACCCTAACCCTAACCCTAACCCTAACCCTAACCCGAACCCGAACCCGAACCCGAACCCTAACCCTAACCCTAACCCTAACCCTAACCCTAACCCTAACCCTAACCCTAACCCTAACCCGAACCCTAACCCTAACCCTAACCCTAACCCTAACCCTAACCCTAACCCGAACCCGAACCCGAACCCGAACCCGAACCCGAACCCGAACCCGAACCCGAACCCTAACCCTAACCCTAACCCGAACCCGAACCCGAACCCGAACCCTAACCCTAACCCTAACCCGAACCCGAACCCGAACCCGAACCCGAACCCGAACCCGAACCCGAACCCGAACCCGAACCCGAACCCGAACCCCCTGTACATTCCTTCGGGGCCCTGTCTGCTCCACCCACAAATATTAAAATGTCAGTGCAATGACAACTCCGCCCATAAATATGCTAATCACCCATTACCACGGGACACGCCCCCTAGGAAGGGGCCATCGAGTTCAACTCAAGTTCAAGGTCAAAAGGTAAAATCCCCCTCAACTCCCCTTAAAGAGTGCTCTATATAACTACTCACATGCATTACACACGGGTATTTCCATTTTATTTACAGCCGGTGCTCGTGTGTCACTGTGTCCCTCAGGCTGTGGCAGGTGACAACATATTGGGCAGCCAGTGGGGCTGTGTGTCCCTCCCCCAGGTGTGTCTGTCTGTCTGTGTGTGTGTCTGTCTGTCTCTCTCTCTCTCTCTCTCAGTTCAATTCAAGGTGCTTTATTGACATGACACATTCATTTGTATTGTCAAAGCGATTGGACAGACACAGACATACATACATACATACATTATAATAATAATAATAATAATTATTTATTTTATTTAATTTTTTCTTAGCAGACACCCTTATTCATGGCGACTTACAAAATAAGTGCAAAAATACAGTTAGGTAAAGGCATCAATCATTACAAATTCAATTTACATAAAACATAGTAATTAAAAATATAATTCATTTTACAACTTCCAATTTACACAGGCAAGTACACTAAGTGAGGTCCTACATCCTGGACGGTATAAGCTAAGTCCTGTCAAGATGTAGGGTCACAGTCAAGGGCTACGGGAAAGGGAGCATGGTGGAAAACAATCAAAAGCGCAAGAAGCATAATAAAACTCTTGTGAAGTGCTATCTAACGGGGATTAAAAAGACTAATATTACAAGTACTGTACTATTACATACATACATACATGGAAAATAAATAATAGCGTTATAAGTCAGAATAAGATGTATTAAAAGTACAGAAATATTGGTCTGTTGTAAACATTATTACATTTACATTATTTGTCATTTAGCAGACACTCTTATCCAGGGTGACTTGCCCATTTATACTGTTGGGCATTTTAGTGAAACAATGTAAGTGAAGTACCTTACTCAAAGGTACAACAACACTGCCCCACCCGGGATTTGAACCCACAACCTTCCTGCCTACTTAGCTCATTGTGATGTTATGATCACACATCAGATACGCTGCTATTGATCAACACTAAACCCACCAGAGCTGTGTTTTGTACGGCTTTGTAATACAACTCGTAATTGTGAAAGATTGCATAAGTCTGCTAATATATGTGCATACCGATGTATACACCCGTTTACACACTTTGTTGCGTACAGTTTGTTTTAGTCATGTTTTGTAGGTTGCATTTTGCTTTTATATTCGTGTTTATGTATATGAGCTTGTTTAAAAACAAAATAAATTCAAAGTGTTCAATTTCCAATGTAAATGCAGTGTTTCTGCCCTGAAAATGTTGGGTGTGGTGATCATATGTAAAACTATGAAGTTTTATCTAACTCTGTTTCTCATTTTCTTCACACAGCTGTTTTCTAAAGGAGTCGTACATCATGCGGTGATTGTATGCAGTAAGAAATGCCGGCGGTAGTGTGCAGTGAGAAAATAGTACTACCTTTTTATTGCGATGACAGCCGGCACGGCCGGTCTTTAGTTTGATCACAAGCTGCTGCTCATTGGGCTTCATCAACGCAGTAGCGATCAGTCCTGCAGTCTCTCTTTCCCAGAGCACTTCTCTAGGCTGTTTTTCACTCAGCTCGTCCCAGAGGAAACCGAGTTCATTTCAAATGGACAATAAGCATCGTGGGCACAGCGGAGCCCTCTCGCCGGCACGACTCTGTGTCCACTGATTTAGAGCAATGCGAGCACTGCTTGCTCAAGGCAGACATACTTATCAGTTGGGATATGCACTTCATGGCTATACTTGATCGATAATGTCTTACTTCAGGCTAAGATGAATATGTCCTTCTCTTTAGCGCAAAGCATTGACGCTGCAAAGGAAGGCAACTCTGTGGGTAGACTAGTTCATGATGAGCACAAAAATCCAACCTGCAAAATGAAACCAATTATTGTGGATCGGAAGCCACATTTGTGCCTCTTTGCGATAAGAGACATTTTCCCTGATGAAGAAATCACTTCTAGCTACAGAGAGAGTAATTGGCCATGGAGAGAAAAGGTATGTGAATGACTGTATTAGTAACAAATAAAATACTTTTGCCAAACATGTAGTTAACCAGACAAGTGTAGAAATGTCCCCACGCAGCAGGACAAGAGTGTAAAGTTCTGCTATGCAAGAATCTACAGACATGTTTAACTTGAGAAAATGAGTCACAAAGGGTTGCTGTGTGGCTGCTGTTGCAGACTTGCTGGAGTCAGAGGAGGCCCTTCGGGATCAGGGTTGAAAACCACTGCAGGCTATCATAGAAAAAGCTTAATTCACTTTGAGTTGCTAACTTACGGATAGTATCATGTTTGGACAGCAGAACTAGTTAACTTGCAAACCGCAACAAAATGGACAGAAGCTTTCACTTTGAAACAGTTCAAATACTTATTATGGGGCCAAGCAACACATTTGCTGGAAGCCTTTTGTTCTTAGATTTTATTTTCTATTCCTCCAAAACACATCTTCTTTGAAAATAATGATGCATAGGATGTGTGACCTGGTGTATAAAGTTTTGTTCAGGTTTGTTCAAGAAAAGTGCATTGTTTATATCGTTTGGCCATGTTGGATTGGTCAGAAATAATTTGTGTGCAATGTAATATATTTTTGTTAAGTAACAGAGTACAAGCAAACTCTCAGTTGAAAATAGTTCCTTCTGAAGTTTTTTATTTTATGATTATTTTATTTTTATGTTTGAGTTTTAAGGAGACACTTCTTGGTAGATTTGTGTTCAGTGCAGAACCTTGTAAGTCCAATTTCACAGTAACTTGTCAGCTTAAACTGGCTTGGTCAAGCTGCCTCCCTTGTTGGACTTAAGTTGCTTGACTGGTATACTGGTTTTTCTAGTTTTCCTCTTTTTTTCTGGGAGCAACACGGGTGCTTTTGAGTGTTGCTCTACAGCCTGCGGGGGTGACTTCAGGATCTCTAGGTAGCACACTGTTTTAGGCAGGCTCCTTTTTGTGTTTTTCGAGAGATGCAGGGCGAGAGTGAAGTGGGTTTTTGTTATGGCCTGTTTTTGTCTACACTATATCCCTACTTTGACAATAGACTCCTTCTTTGATGCATATGTCTTTATTTCTGACTGTGATTCTTTAATTTGAACTTTGTTTTTCTTTATTCTTGGATTTGTCCTGTTTGGTGCTGTTTCTTTTTTTTGCAAGGACTTTGTTTTATGTTTTTTTTTTTTTTGATGGATTTTTCTCTTCCATCTATTGGACTGTTGTTGTTTGGATTTCCTTCCGGATTCCAGAGGACCATTTACAAGAGACTGTTCCTGGTGCAGGGGTGAGATCAGTCCAATACTGAAGGATTATATTCACTTTTTGAATCTCTGTTGTTTGTTTTGGAAAGGCGTGGAAAGACGGACTGGGAGTGAAGAGACTTTGTCCTAAGCCACTGTTTACCTCTTTTATCTTTTTTTAATATATTTTATGTTCTTTGTATATTCTCTACAGTGCTTAGTGTATGCTTAATGTATCTAATGGTCTGTAGCTTGTACATATGTATATAAATACATTTGTGGTAAGGTACCTGGGGGGGAAATATACTATGGGATATCACCTTATCTCCTTCATTTGGCCTTATTTTCTTTAAGTCTGGCAATACTCCCTAAGTACCAGGAGATTGTTACAACAACCTTTGACACTAAGAGATTTGTTTCAACTCAGCCTTCATTACTAACGTGAGCTTCCATACCAGGAATATGTAACTCTAAGTAGAATAGAATAAAGTAAGACAATCAACTGAATTGTTGTTAAATCAGAGTCCTGCACTGGCATAGACTGGAAGGGCCAATAAAACCTTCTGTATTAGGCTGCTATTAGTTTTAAGGTTCATGGCCATTGTACAGTTGTGCCATGTTATTTCCAAACATTCATGCTGTACTTGATTGTATACTCAGCATGTTAATCCTGCTTAAAAGCAGTGGTGGGCAATCCTGGTCCTTGGAATTGCCTATGCATCAGTGGTTCTCAAACCTGTCCTGGAGTAGCACCTACCCTACCCTACATAATCTACATAATCTACATAAACCTACTCTACATAATCATGTACCATAGGTCTGAATGAACATTATTCATTGTCATAATGTTTAGAGAATGTGGTTATTATTATTATTGTTAGTCTGAAATATGTAGCAAAAGCAATAATAATACAATGTCCCCACATGGAAGGTTTAGTCCCCAGGTTGAGGTACAATATGAAGGTGTGTCTGTGTGTCAGTGAGTCCTCTACCTTTCCCTCTCTCTCTCTCTCAGCGCTCAGTGCCCTGCCCCTGGTGCTGCAGCTGCTGTGTGTGGCCCAGAGCAGAGGCTCTGCGGAGAGAGAGATGGACGACACTGACTTCAGACTGCTGTACGACGGTGAGCGGCTCACAGCGCCACGGCACTCAGCACCTCGTACTGCTGTTAGTACTGTTGTGTTGTGGAGAGTGGTGTCTCACAGCTGCGTGCTGCTCTGTGTGCAGTGGCTAACCTGGCTGTCAAGCTGAAGCCGTCCCACTCTGAGGCCCTGCAGCCTGCGCTCAACTCCCTGTACTGCAGTCTGGCTCTGTTCCCCAAGCCCTACGCCAACAGAGGTGAGAGAGAGATACTCAGAGAGATGCACACAGACACACAGACACACAGACACTTGTCCTTTTGTCATAACATTAGCTGCAATCTCTCCCTCTCTCCAGCCGTGTCCATGCTGCTGTGTAACACAGCTCTGATACTGCTGCTACAGCCCGTGCTGGAGCTGCCCCCTGCTGTCCCCTGCTTCCCCCCCGCCCTCTGGCCCCGCTCTGCTCTCTCCCCCCACCCCACTCTGCTCTCCCCGCTCTGTACTGCACTGGTCTACACTATAGTATACTTTACTGTACTATGAGTGTGCTACACTCTACTGCCCTCTCTGTGCTTCACCACGGGTTCTCCTGTTGCTCGGTGCTGCTGTGAGCTGCCTGGCCTCCCTGCTGGGCTTCCTGCACCAGAGGAGCCCCCCCACAGGAGACACACACAGCACACACACAGCACACACTCACAAAGACACTGCATACAAGTATGAATTAGATGTGTATATGTAGGTAGTTTGAGCTCTGTGTTTGTTATTTGCCATGAGCATGTTGGAGACAGTGTGAAAGAGTATGAGTGAAGTGTGTGCTCCCTAATCCATGTATTGAGGCTTGAAGTAAGAATGGTGCATAGAAATAAAGCTGTGTGTCAGCCCCAAGAGCGTCCCTCATGAGAATAGGGTGTGTTGTGATTGAGTTTGCTAGTGTTGTTAGCTGTGATGTATTTTTCCAAAAACAGAAGGGTCACTAACAGCCCAGCCTTTTGCAGTGCATGGGCCTGTCCCCTTCCAGGCTGGCTAGAATTTTATGGTACGGAGAGCCGCTCCTCCATTACTACTCTCCCCAGCAGATCACTGGCTTCTATTTATGTCTCCTAATACTGCTAAATAAGTCATACTGTTTCTTTCATCTAATTTGTAGACTATGGAAACATACATTCATAAACGTTTTACTTCATTGTCCTAGAAGCCTTTGTGCTATTATATGCAAATTACAGGGATTGATTGGCTCCCTGACTGCTGCAGTGCACAACATTGACCACCAGGGGAAGTCACATCAAAAAACGGGGCCTTGGGGCCCTGGGTCATTTAGCCGCAGCCTGCACGGTTATTAAGTGCAAGGTCTGCAGCGGGGAACATCAGACCAGGGCCTGCAAGCAGGAGAGGGCCTGCAACCTGTGTGGTGGGGGAGGGCACCTTTTTACGAATTGTCTCTCCTCCTATGCATACAGGGCGTGGGCCCTCAGGGGGAGTGGAGAGGAAGAAAAATAAATTGAGTCTCCTTTAACAGAGATACCCCAAGACATGGGAAGAGAGGAAACAGTCCTCAGGAGTCTCATAGGCTCCCTCTCCGACTCTGGGTCGGAAGTGGAGGTGGAGGGGGATGAGAAGTGGATAGTTGTGGCGGGAATGAGGAGAAGGGCAGAGAAGAGGAGCGTGGGTAGGGGGTGTGTGAAGAGCAAACGGGGTAATTCTGCTAGCTCTCCCTCCCCGTCAGCTCCTCCCCCGCAGCAGAGACCTCTCCCCCTCAGTTCTATACGCCTCTCACTGAGTCTGGAGCGGAGAGTTGTTGGCCTTCTCCACTTCCCCCTGTTGGCCTTCTCCACTTCCCCCTGTGGGCAGCCTGATGGAAGACCAGCCCCCTAATAGTAACATCCCTCCTGCCCCACTCCCTAGACTCTCTCAGGGGAGGGGACGGGTCTGCCCTCCTGGTGGTAGTGTGAGAGCCAAAGGTCCTCAGGAGAGGAGAAACGGCGTCAGTGTCCTCGACCACAAAGACCTTAGGGCCGCAATGGCGGAGTCACTGGCGCTGGGTGTGGAGGCCTGTGGCGGCAGACAGCTGGGAAGGGAGAGACCCCCCCCCTCCCCCACTAGTAATAAGATCAACTAGCGTAGTCGCTGGCGCTGGGTGTGGTGGCCTGTGGCGGCAGACAGCCGGGAAGGGAGAGACCACCCCCTCCCCCAGACAGGCATACTGCGAAATTGGTTAATAGAATTATATTTCGGTTTGTCCGGGGAAAAATGGTAAAATGGAGAGGCTGAAATGAGTGCAGATGGTGAAGGGCACCCTGGATGGAGGTAGGGGGGTTCCAGACGTTGTGCAGCTTATTAAGGTGCAGGGGCTGACATATGTGGTTAAGAACATTCAGGCTGCTGGCAAGAAAGTGAGTTTCATGAACCGCTTTTACTTTGCCAGCAGCCTGAGACCACTTGGCCTCTGCGCCATGGAAAATACCAGGCCACACTCGTGGGATCCCCCGCTGTTCTACAGGGTGCTCCGAGCATTTGCACTCGAAGTAGGCCTCCACAAAGCCGCACTGGTCTCATGGGTCTACAAGACCATCTATAGCCAGATGAGATCTACCCAGCAGAGACCAACAGAATAGAAGATTTTCCTCCCGAAACCTGCCGGTTTATCTGGGCTAACGCTATGCACGATTGCCTCACAAACATGCAGAAAGATGTCTCCTGGATGGCCGTGAGTCGGTGTCTCCCCACCCGAGTGTTTATCTACAGATGGGGTCTAGCCCTGTTTGACACCTGCCCCTACAAGGGCTGCCTAGGAAAGGAGACAGAGGCTCATATCTTTAGGGACTGCACCTCTGCTTGCAGGGTCTGGGTCCTGTTTTTCCCATTCCTCCGCAGGTTTGCCGTTCCTGTGCGGGCGTCCGCCCAGCAGATCCTATATGAACCAGCTGGGGACTGACATCTTCAACCCTGAGGTGCTGGTGGTGTGTCGTCTGTGCAGTGAAACAGGCCCTGTGGGAGGGATGGAACATCTGTCTTTTCAACAAGCAGGAGCTGGGTCTTGGAGGGGCATGGTCTTAGTCCGAGACTATGTCAATCTGGAGATCCATCACAGGGGCAAGGAAGCCTTCAAGAACTGGCATCTTCAAGATCTGAGGGAGCTAGGATCCTGTGATGGGACCCCACCTCCGGAGACGGCCATCTCCCCCCTGCTGGAGCCCCAGTTCGAGATCTTTTATCCTTTTATTGATGATTAAATTGTTTTTTTTAAATGATTTTTAATTGTTTTTAATGAAATGTGTTGATTTTAAATCCACTTGTTTTGTTTGGTCGTTTTGTTTTTTTTCTTTGTCAAATGCATTAACCATTATGTTTGTTATTCAAATGCATCAGATTGTTTTGTTTTTGTTTTTGTTTCTTTGATGATTTTGTTATTTTATTGATTTATCTGATGCATTTCCCATTTACTTTAATGCATTTGACTGTTTTGTTAGTTTGGCAGTTTGTCCTTAAAACACAGTTTGATTTGAATGATTTATTGCACATGTATATTTTGAGTTCATGTATATTTTGGTTTACTTTAAATCACGTTAAGATTTAAAAAAAGTTTTAAGTGATTTTAGAGTTGTTTTTAAAAAAAAAGTATTAAAAGTATTACAATTTTGAATGAGGAAGAACCACCTGAGGGGAGCAGCCGAGGACCTATACCTGCCTGGACCATTGGGATCGAAGAGCGGGGAGGACCTTGATCGATGACCAGGCTTCAGGGAGGCAGCGTTCCCTGGGAGACCAGGACCAGGCCTCAGCAGGAGGAGCGCAACCCACTGGAGCAGTGGCGCCGATCAGACCTCTTCGCCAATTCCAGCCCACTGGAGCCTCCACCACCAGCAGGAGACCAGGCAAGGACCAGGCCTCGGTGTGCGGAGGCCAACCAGCAGAGTGGGCCTCTTTCAACGAGGGAACCCCGATCTCCCATCACCTGGATCAGGCTGGGAACAGTCCCACCTGCCTCTAGTTTTCTGTTCTTCTGTTTAGTTTTATTTTTGTCTAAGGAGGCCAACCAGTCCTGAAAGTACTCCGTCTGTATTTCACCCGCCCCCCTGGAGACTGCTAAGTGGCGATGGAGGTTCACACCCGTTGCTGCTTCTGTGTCCATACGGTGCAGTTTACCAGGGAAGGCGGAGGAGACCAGTGGATGTCTAGACTCCAATTCAGCAGGGAGGTGCTGCAAAAAGGTATGGGCTTTGCTCCAAAGGACCTAAAGTGTCTGGTGAAGCTGCCGCATAAAGAAAAATACATCTTTGAGGTAAGTTTTGTCAATCATGGTTTGCTAGAGGAGTGCTATAGTGTTTATAGAAGGGAGAAATATAAGGAGCTGACGGTTTTCATGATGATAATCCTGTCGGACATTCGCTATAGAATTGTTACTGTGCAGTTTTTCTGAGAGATGGTCTCTGGCAAGGACGTGGAGATCTGGCTCGCGAGGTTCAGTGAAGTCTCTACAAGGATAGTTAAGGTGTTGGATGGGGACGGTGTGTTGGGGGGAGCGTTGCAGTGCCGGATCCGGTTGAGGGGAAGTGTGAAGAACCCTACTGTACTGATATTAGAAGCTAGGGGGCTGGTCTACTGTGACGGGATGCCAAAACTCTGCAGGCGGTGTCAGGGCCAAGACCACATTGTTGCACAGTGCACAGCGGTGGTCTGCGGCAAGTGCAAGGGAAGTCATCTGACACAAGCCTGCAGAGAAAAGATACTCTGCAACCTCTGCGGCCAGTCGTACGCAAATAGAATCGGGTCTCCCTTCTCACAGACCAGCAATGCCATAGTCGAGCTCCCCCCAGCCCCCCCCTTCGCTGGAGCCAGGGCAGAAGCCCCACTCCCTCCTCCTGTGAAAACCGGGGTTGCAGAGTTCGGAATATCGGGCCCTACCGTGGTGGACCGGCCCCCTGGAAAGAAACCCACCGCGCCCCTACGTGGGAGAGTGGAGAGCAGAGCCTCGGGAGCCGGGTCAAAGGACAGCATAGCCGACACCGTCTCACAGGAGAGAGCCAGCCCTCCCTCCGGCTGCGACGGGCCGGTGGTGAGAGAGATATCCCTACTCCCCCCCTCCCTCTTGTTAAGAAGATCAATAGGTGGGGAGGGGGCAGGGATGAAAGGCACTCCTCCTCCTGACATGCTTGGTTCAAGTCAGGGCCACTCCTCGTCTCCTGAGGAGCAGAGCCCGACCTGGCACGCTGGTCTTAGTGGTACAGACGATTTTAAAAGTTTTTTAGAAATTATTTTAGAACTGAACTTTAAGAATTTTAATCATGAGCATTCAAATTTGTATTATTTTTATTTGTAATGTAAAATACTAAACCAACCAGTATGTTCATTATTTTATCAGGGCCCTGTTTCAGAAAGCAGGTTTAACAAACTTTGAGTTGGAACCTGAACTCTGGGTTGGTTGACTAACTCTGAGCTGTCAAACTCAGAGTTTTTGGTTTCAGAACAGGTGATAACAAGTAGTTCAATCAAATATATATATATATATATATATATATATATATATGTATGTATGTGTGTGAAATAGAAATTCAACTGCTGGAACATCAGTTAAAGGTGGGTGAGGTGCACACAGGTGGATGATTTTACTTGTTTGAACAACACACAAAATATTAACTACTGTACTGCATTTGTACTTGCAGGAAATAAACAGAAAGGCATATTGTCTGTATTTGACACTGGGGAGGTGTCAATCAGAAATTATGGTAGCATATTGTGTCTCTGACTGCTCTTCCATCTCATGCGTCAGCGGGGTGGTCAGGATCATTATCA
This sequence comes from Amia ocellicauda, assembly GCF_036373705.1. Taxonomy (NCBI): domain Eukaryota; kingdom Metazoa; phylum Chordata; class Actinopteri; order Amiiformes; family Amiidae; genus Amia; species Amia ocellicauda. The sequence goes on along the minus strand of NC_089866.1, from coordinate 29,807,230 downwards.
GGATCGTTCACTGGTTCAGTATAGAGCCCTGCATTTCAGCCCGAGCCCGACGGCTCCTCCTCCTTTTTATATTTTAGATATTAATTAATTAAAAGAAACTATGAGAAGTTGATGATGGTAAAACAAACATAGAAAGACATTTTATAACCTATCACACTGACACGCATGACACAGTCTGCTCACACACAAACACGCACACAGGTTTCCCACGGAGAGCATGCTACCGCGCCTGCGCAGATCGGCTTGCATGGTCTTTAGTGTCCCTGGCAGCGGCAGCGGCAACAGTGCCTTCAGTGCAGCTGGAAGAGGACAGAAGAAACGGGACTGGACTGAAACCGTCCGCTGTGGATGCTGGGCTTTTTCTCCACGATGCTCTGTAAGAGACTGTTCTTCTGGATGTAGCCATGTTAAGACTAGGAGGCTGTCTTGTTTTAAGTTTGATTAGACTTTATTGTCATTAGTCTAACTGCTGGAAACTATTGTAAATAAGAATGGCCATGTTCTGTGGTGTTTTTGAGGTAAGATAACCTGCGTGTTTTATTTTATTTGTTTAGATCGTACAACCCGTTTGCTCGTTTTTCCTCACGCCATTGTGAGCAGCAGAGCAGCCTGGTCAGCTCATCAAAAATGCCTTTTTACTGTGGTGGTGATTAACATTGTGTGATATGCTTGAAGTGTTTTATATCTATGGATTTTATTGTAGGCAAGTCAAGTGTTGATTTGAGAGGCTAAATTGATCAAACATGATCATCTCACTGTTGGCCGCTGGCCGCTTGGTCATCACTTTTGTATCGTTAAGTGTGGGGGTGTATTCTGATAAGAGCATTTTAGCTCTGAGCTGAAGCACTGATCTAAAGAAGACCTCTCCCCCCCAAAGTTATCAGATTTCCTTAACTCATCAGCGTGTGAACTGGTTTACATCAAAGTGACAGTCTTGGGAGGATGGCACCGAGAATGGGCCAAATAGCTTGGAATCCCTGCTATGAGATGTCTGGGGAAGGGGGCCTGTAGGTAATAAAAACTCTTTGAAATGGACGAGAGCCGAAATCCCGACACAGAGCTACGAACCCGGGCCAAACGGCATTTCCAAAAGATGGCAAGGATAGACATCAGTCATAAATCAAGCCCCCCTCCAATAGGACACTGGGGGCTGAAACCGAAATCCAATCTCACAAACTCAAGAACCAATCATCTATTGATCTGACAGGCGTATAAAGGGTAGCGCACGGCATCTCTCTCACTCTCTCTCACCTGAACCAGTAACTCGCTGCCACAGCTCAACCTGTAGCTCTGTTGCCAGAACCGGAACCAGAAACGAAACTAAGTCTTTGCCGGCAACAGAAGAGTTAAACTGGGATAAGGAGATTGAGCCATATGAAAAATTCTTTAAAGAACTTTATTCAGTTGAAGTACTTTAGAACCTCCGCCTGCCCACCTGTACCCATCTGATCAGTGGGGTTTTACAGCTGGACAATTGACTAAGTCGACTGAATACGAAAGTGTCCGTCATTTAAATAGCTATTGAGTCTTAAGAAACTTGACCCTTGGAACCGAACAGGGCCCTGCTTTCCTCAAAGACTTTGTCTTCAAGTAACTATGGTGGAAACCCTGCTTGCAAAGAAGATTTTGTGCACAACCTTGGAGCCTTCAAACCAGTGGAAAATCTGTTTGGAAAAGATTCTGTTTCGCGAAACCCCAACTTCCAGGTGCATCGACTGAGTGGAAGTTCTTGGACAAAGCCGAACTGGACTGCCTTTGTTCCACACCACACAGACCTCATGCCGTGTGCTGTTATCTGAGCCCGAAGCCAGAGAGGCCTGTCTGCGATGAAGTTCAGATAAGTTTAACAGTTTGGCGTTTATCATTCATGACATTTGAGAAATCAATTAGAAATGTTAATCTGTGATTCATAACTCTAGAATGTGTAATATCATTTAGTTTTGCTTAAATATAAATGTGTGTTGCATTAAACTGTTGTGTTTGACAATTTTAGAAATAAAACCTGTCAACGCCAAGAAATACAGTGGGGGAAAAAAGTATTTGATCCCCTGCTGATTTTGTACGTTTGCCCACTGACAAAGAAATGATCAGTCTATAATTTTAATGGTAGGTGTATTTTAACAGTGAGAGACAGAATAACAGCAAAAAAATCCAGAAAAACGCATTTAAAAAAAGTTATACATTGATTTGCATGTTAATGAGGGAAATAAGTATTTGATCCCCATCAATCAGCAAGATTTCTGGCTCCCAGGTGTCTTTTATACAGGTAACGAGCTGAGATTAGGAGCACTATCTTAAAGGGAGCGCTCCTAATCTCAGCTCGTTACCTGTGTAAAAGACACCTGTCCACAGAAGCAATCAATCAATCAGATTCCAAACTCTCCACCATGGCCAAGACCAAAGAGCTGTCCAAGGATGTCAGGGACAAGATTGTAGACCTACACAAGGCTGGAATGGGCTACAAGACCATCGCCAAGCAGCTTGGTGAGAAGGTGACAACAGTTGGTGCGATTATTCGCAAATGGAAGAAACAAAAAATAACTGTCCGTCTCCCTCGGTCTGGGGCTTCATGCAAGATCTCACCTCGTGGAGTTTCAATGATCATGAGAACAGTGAGGAATCATCCCAGAACTACACGGGAGGATCTTGTTAATGATCTCAAGGCAGCTGGGACCATAGTCACTAAGAAAACAATTGGTAACACACTACGCCGTGAAGGACTGAAATCCTGCAGCGCCCACAAGGTCCCCCTGCTCAAGAAAGCACATGTACAGGCCCGTCTGAAGTTTGCCAACATCTGAATGATTCAGAGGAGAATTGGGTGAAAGTTTTGTGGTCAGATGAGACCAAAATCGAGCTCTTTGGCATCAACTCAACTCACCGTGTTTGGAGGAGGAGGAGGAATGACCCCAAGAACACCATCACCACCGTCAAACATGGAGGTGGAAACATTATGCTTTGGGGGTGTTTTTCTGCTAAGGGGACAGGACAACTGCACCGCATCAAAGGGATGATGGACGGAGTCTCCAGGCCATAATCCCATAGAAAATCTGTGGAGGGAGCTGAAGGTTCGAGTTGCCAAACGTCAGCCTCGAAACCTTAATGACTAGGAGAGGATCTGCAAAGAGGAGTGGGACAAAATCCCTCCTGAGATGTGTGCAAACCTGGTGGCCAACTACAAGAAACGTCTGACCTATGTGATTGCTAACAAGGGTTTTGCCACCAAGTACTAAGTCGAAGGGGTCAAATATTTATTTCCCTCATTAACATGCAAATCAATTTATAACTTTTTTGAAATGCATTTTTCTGGATTTTTTTGTTGTTATTCTGTCTCTCACTGCTAAAATACACCTACCATTAAAATTATAGACTGATCATTTCTTTGTCAGTGGGCAAACGTACAAAATCAGCAGGGGATCAAATACTTTTTTCGCCCACTGTATATATATATATACACACACATACATATACATATATTCTACAGTATATAAGAGTGTACTGTGGTATGAAACAGTGTACTTTAGGATTTGTTGTACTGTAGTAAGTACTATAGTACATCACAAGGTATTACAGTATACTATAGTATTCACTGTACACTGTACCATAGTATTTGTTGTAGAACTGTAGTAAGTATTCCACAGTGTACTATGGTATATAAAATGTTACTACAGTATACTACAGTATAAAAGAGTATTATGGTTTAATAGTGTACTATAGTATTTGTTGTACAACAGTACTTACTACAGTAGGACATCACAAGGTGAAGACTAAGTGTTAGTATATAATACAGTATTATAAGGGGAAACAATATGGTAAATATTTAAAAGCATGAAAATATGCTATATTATCGGACATGAACAGAGTTAAGTAGAGTATTTAAGTTTCCTAGCTGTGATGTCTTCACCCTGAACTTCTCTGATTGTGATCCAAGGGTCCCTGTCTCCCCATGGATTGTTGTTCACCTTCACCTTAATCATCCCATTTCAGCCATCTTTTTACAGACCCAGTTACACCTGCCATCATTATATATTCCCATCCTTTCCCAGACATCCTTGCAAATTCTTGATTACTCCTTTGTGTCAAATCCAAGCTTTATCAACTCGTGGCTGTGCTCTGTCTGACATCACTTGCACCTGTAGCGTAAGGTACACTTATACATTTCAATTAAAGAAGTGAATTTATAGTATCACCTTATCACGAATCCTGGAATCTTGTAGAACTCAATTTCCCTAATAATTGGACGCAGACACCAATTCCAAAGATATAAATTGTCAAATTTATTCAAAATAAAGACTAAATGTAGCACTACACTAATTATATAAAAGGGAAAAACTCATTAAAAGTTCAACTCTAGATCAATAAATCAAAGACAAATCACTTCCGTGACCAAATCAAAGAGCATGGGATTGCATATGATACCACACAAATCGTTAAACAAAAAAGGTTATAAACACAATGACTACAATACCGGTTAGTAAGACGAAGGTGAGTCTCTCATTAGTATTGTTAGTCGGACATCAAATAACTACGCAGGTTAGTATTTATGTCAGGTAACTTCTCGTTATATATATAATATCATTATGTTTAGGTGCCGAGAAAGATCCTATCATTACTTGTTACCTCAATTTCCCTTAACTGATTATTATTCAATGATTAAGGATAGGCAGGGCCACCAATAATCTAATGTCTATTAACGTGTGTTAATTTCAGACTAAAACAGTTAAACAGGAATGAGAAGATACAGTGAGGGAGAAAAGTATTTGATGGTGTTCTTGGGGTCATTCCTCCTCGTCCAAACACGGCGAGTTGAGTTGATGCCAAAGTTGATGTCGTGACCACAACACTTTCACCCAGTTCTCCTCTGAATCATTCAGATGTTGGCAAACTTCAGACGGGCCTGTACATGTGCTTTCTTGAGCAGGGGGACCTTGTGGGCGCTGCAGGATTTCAGTCCTTCACGGCGTAGTGTGTTACCAATTGTTTTCTTAGTGACTATGGTCCCAGCTGCCTTGAGATCATTAACAAGATCCTCCCGTGTAGTTCTGGGATGATTCCTCACTGTTCTCATGATCATTGAAACTCCACGAGGTGAGATCTTGCATGAAGCCCCAGACCGAGGGAGACGGACAGTTATTTTTTGTTTCTTCCATTTGCGAATAATCGCACCAACTGTTGTCACCTTCTCACCAAGCTGCTTGGCGATGGTCTTGTAGCCCATTCCAGCCTTGTGTAGGTCTACAATCTTGTCCCTGACATCCTTGGACAGCTCTTTGGTCTTGGCCATGGTGGAGAGTTTGGAATCTGATTGATTGATTGCTTCTGTGGACAGGTGTCTTTTACACAGGTAACGAGCTGAGATTAGGAGCGCTCCCTTTAAGATAGTGCTCCTAATCTCAGCTCGTTACCTGTATAAAAGACACCTGGGAGCCAGAAATCTTGCTGATTGATGGGGATCAAATACTTATTTCCCTCATTAACATGCAAATCAATGTATAACTTTTTTTAAATGCGTTTTTCTGGATTTTTTTGCTGTTATTCTGTCTCTCACTGTTAAAATACACCTACCATTAAAATTATAGACTGATCATTTCTTTGTCAGTGGGCAAACGTACATAATCAGCAGGGGATCAAATACTTTTTTCCCTCACTGTACAAATATCTGTGCTCAATTGGTTTGGATGTACAGTAATGAATATTACCAAAGTTAAACAAATATTTTCTCTTTTTCAAGTAACACTACCCTATAATTGTTTCAGATACCACATGAAAGGAAATTTGATGGGATTTAATTTCATATGGAGACAGGAAACTGAGGCTAAGAGAGGGTTGTAATGTACATGTAATTAACATAGAATGCATGTTTTCATTTTTCTCTCAGACCTCTTCACTGTTATTACATTTTTTTTACATACAAGACAGTATGTGTGTGTGTGTCTGTTACTGTACGTGTATCAGTATGTGTGTCTGTTATTATTATCATTATTCCTATTATCCAGACCTCATCAAGGACAACTTACAAGAGCAATACAAAAGTACAATAATACTGTTTTTAATTACAAATTAAACAATACAATGACATGTTCAAAATTACAGAAGTGCAGTTATATATATATATAGTTAATGTGAAAAACAAGTCCTACATCCTAGTGTTAATAGCTAACAAGTGTAGACAAGATGCACTGAATATGTGCTAATGTGTGTTTGTATCAGTGTGTGTGTCTGTTAATATGTGTGTGTATCAGTATGTGTGTGCACGAAAAGAAACGGGCTAACATCAACATAACATTGACATTTCGGGTTCACCTCCAACATAATTTACTGTGAGACACAGGATTAACCGATACGGTGTTGTATTGTTGCCTCTGAATGAATATTAAAGAACAAACAAATGGTAAAAACAGGAGACTAGGCAAATGCATTATGCACATACACATGTTCAATGTTAATATAATATTTTAGTGTGTGGCTTTCCATATTTGAACATATAGTTTAACATTACCTTACACCGACATTTTCTTTCTGGTTCGACCGAGTTCGACCAAGTTCTGCAGTTCTACGCACACCTCCGCAGAATCTGACCATTTAACCATTGAATTCACAGTATCATAGAACTGTGCTATAGGCTAGAAAACCATTTCCTTAGCAATGGTCTTGCCAATCACTGCAGCAGCCTGTTCTGAGATAAGGTGACTGTAGTCAAGTCTTTTTTTGAAGGGACTGGAGTCGAGTCGAGACATCCAAAAATTTAGACTCAGGTCTGATACGATTTGAGCCACTTACACGAGTTATTACAACTCTGCACTGTTGTATAGGGTACCATACTGTAGTATCTTGTACACTGAAACTTATTGCTTACTGTAGTCAAGTGAAAGTGAAAGTGAAAGTAATTTCTGACAAATGCAAATAAACCTCTCTGAAATGTGCTAATATTTACCTTAGAACAATGGTTCTCAATCATAGACCCGGGGACCCCCCTTTGTATGAGAGATAACCCCTGAATACTCTGTGCTGAATGGGGTCATATATACATTGAAATTCATGCCAGTAATCCATCCCACAATAATCAATTCTGGAATCTATTCTGTTTTTTTAATCATATGGATTGGACTCCAGCAATATACTTGATTTGAATATTTTTAGTAATTGATAAAAAGCAGACACAATGAGAGTGCAAAAAGCTTTAATTAATGGAAGATTTCTAGTGCCAAAATACAAACCAATATATTCGTTAAAATTCCAAAAATACTGGGGTATTGCATTACAGGATTTAGTTGATTTGTTGAATGGTGAGAATTTAGGAGGGGGAGTTTGTATTAGGGTTAGGGGGAAGCTTTTGTAGTTTTTTAGGATTAGTTAGAGCAGCCATAACTTGTATCTTTTAGGAACAGTTTTTATATTTAACTTTAGAGCCCAGCAAATTAAAGGCTGTTTAGAATTGAATCGTAATTTGGTTCTCCCTGGATATATCTATACCATTCATAGAGTATCCTTGCCTTGCCTCTGAAAGTGAATACTGTCATCAATAAAATCTGTTCACACACCGACAACAGGGTAAAGTGTAAAGTGTGTCGAAGCTGCATGGGGAGAGCATACATTTAGATGGTGTTTGAGGTCCCCCCTCATTATAAGTACTAGGGGTGGCATAGTCGACTCATTAGTGCCCCGGTGCCATCTCCAGCTGTAGTCCCGGTGACATACCTTTATCATACAAAATGGTATGGTACAAACCACAATAGACAGGAGAAGGGAGAGAGAAAGTGGGGGAGGTCTAAGTGAGGTACAGAGGGGTGTGTTTCAGGAGTGGGTGTGAGAGAAATAAAAGTACTCAGATCTTTCATTTGAAACATTTAGTTAATAGTTTATGCTCTGCCTTACAAAAGTATTCAGACCCTCTCACAGTATTCACATTTTGTGGCTTTAAAGCTTGCAGTCAGAACACTTTGAAGTAGGCATTAATGTGTGTCTACTCCACACATTCAAAGCGAAAACAGAAATAAGTAGGGACTTAATATAAAAATAAATCATGATTGCACAAGTATTCTAATTCTAAATTAATTTAGATGGCCATAAGAAGCCACATAATTAGTTATTTGCCTCTGTCTGTGTGCAAACTGCCTTTATAATTAAGTAGTAGACCCCTGTGTATCAAGGGGCTTCCTTAAACAATGCAGAGGATTTCCATGCCATCTTACAGAAACATTAACGAGAAGTAATGTAATGAGAAGTAACCTAATATGCAGCGAGATCCCATTTGACCAGACAATACAAGTTCACTTTGCATCCTTGTATAAAATTTGCAGAATTGCTTTGGATGTGATACACAGAGATAGCTGAATAAATAGAGAGGAGCGTGATACAGAAAAACAAAGAGCTCCAGAGAGAGAGAGGAGTGGAGAGATAGAGTGAAAGACTACAAGGATCGACAGAGAGGACTTTGTGAGTGCAGCATTATCAGGTTAATGTATGACAGTGAGCAATGAACAGTACCTATCACAGGGGTTACAAGGCTCACTTAATCAATGTATTGTTTACAGTTCTCGATTGCTTGAACACATCTCAAAACAGAATTAACTTTCAAAACAATTAACGCGCCACAAAACTGAAATACGTTTGGTCAAAATGACTAATCCTTTGTAAAATGCACAGAGAGGGGAAACTAAGGTGGCGGCTCTCCCTGGGCCGCGCGGCGCATGGAGTGAGGTCAGGGAAGTGGCAGCTGAAGAACCACAGATAAGTACTTCTGACGCTCCAACAGAGTACCCTTGTGCACATCCCTATCTCTCCCTCCCAGCTGCCTGAGTCCAGTCTCCAGAGTGCCTTCTACTGCAGAGGGACCCCATATCGGTAGCACTGCAAGTTAAGAGAAAGAAAAGTGTGTTTTGTCTGATGTGTCGATTCAATTCTCTTTTCTTTATTCTGGGTGCTCAGTGGATGAAAGCCAAGACAAGGGATTTTCCCTTCGGTGGATGCGGGGTGGAGGGAGCTAGATACAAGGGCACTGAGGGTCGGCTGGCAATCTCAGGGGTTACTCTAAATTCTTATTCCAAAGAATACTTAGCTTCGTTTGCTGGACTTCCTCACAGCAATGCTCAGCAACCCAACACTTCTGGACCTCGCAGCTCTCTGTCCCGTTTTTTCCAAAGCTCTCCTGCACTGCCCACCTGAGTCTCCAGCTCACTCAGCTTCCTTGCTCTGTTTGTGCTGTTGCTCTCTTCTCGTTAGTCGAAGTGCAGTATAAATTTATCAAAATGTATCGCTGAAGTCACGGATGTTTGATGAACCGATTCTGATGTAAATGTATTTTTCATTCAGTTCAACATGACACAATACATTCACGGGCGGTGCTACGTCTTCAGTTCCATCCGCAGCAAACCCGAGCACATGCCTCATTTAAATATGGCTGGTGGGAGCTGTGCACATGAAGAAGAATGCCCCACTAGCTTGGACTCTCCAGTGTCTGGAGGCTTTTGAGGGTAGGCTAGTTAGTGCACCCATTTTAACCTATGCAGACTTTTCTCAGCCTTTTGTCTTATATATAGATGCCAGCCTGGATGGTCTAGGAGCAGTCCTGTCACAAGTTCAGGAAAGAAAGGAGCATGTTATTGCCTTCACAAGCCGCAGCCTGCACCCTCCCAATAGGAATGATAAAAACAAAAACTGTTGTTCCTAAAATGGTCTAAGGACTAAGGACTTTCTCTGGGGAGCTTCCTTCGCGGTGTACACTGACAACAATCCCCTAGTCCATCTAAGTACGGCTCGGCTAGGGGCAGCTGAGCAGAGGTGGATGACCAAGTGCAGGCTGTGGCAGCAGTGAACAGGACAGTGCTGACAAGGGCTGAGCAGGGAGAGGATTTCCCCTGGGTCCTGTGGCAACAAGAGGACTGGGCTAATTGAGTGGGTCATTGCTAGGTGGCGACCCTCCCCTACTGTCCAGCAGTCATTGACCACCGAGACTAAAACTATCCTGCAGGAGTGGCCAGAGCTGAGTCTACCAGGGCCTCCTGGTATGGGGAAAGTCTTCTCTCAGCAAAGGAACAGCCCACATTATCGTTCCATGGAGCCTCAGGATGAGGCGGCGAGTCATGTAAGTAGCCTCTGGACTCTATCCATCTTGTGAAAGTGCACCCAGTGCTCCTGGGAAAACATGCTACGCCTGGGTCATCCCAGTTCGTAACTCAACCACCGCAACTACGGTAATAGCCCTAAGGTAGGGATGTCAAACGTGTTTGAAAATTTAAAAAAATAACATTGCTGACTTGTCATTAGGCAAGATTTTGTACTAACTTAGACATGTACATTAAAAATTAATTCAATTGAGCTTTTACCCCTCACCAAAATGGCTTTTAAGCACCAAATACGTCACTTTTTTTCATCCCTGCTGCCATCTTGTATTTTCTTTACCTAGCGTCATTAAAAAGACATTTTAAAACTTAATAAAAGTAAAAATATAATTAACCACTGTATATAACATAGTACAAGACCCTATTTATATACTGTTCAGTAGTAACACAATTTCAAAAGGTTGTACTTCATAGCCACAGTAATCCATAACATGGCAACAGAGAGGAGAGTGCCATTTTCTGTAGGACAGGGAGAAAATATAAAATGTTAAATAAGCAATTAAACAGTAGAATACTAAATATGAATAACTGCAGACAGCTGAAACAAACGTAGCAAATTAAATGGAAAAAATAAAACACTAAAATTTAAATGACAGATTATTTTAAAATTACTTTAAAAAATGTATATGTATAATCAAATAATTTATGTATGATCTGCATAGCCCTGAGCATCTCATATTGAGAATCTTCTTTGGCTATAATATTATGTGTGCCTGTGTTAACCACCAGCAGTATGTCCTCCTGTAACAGTTTAAAGTGGTGCATATGCTGGTGGGAGCTGTTTTTGCAGGGTAGTGCCAGGGTGGAGCCACACAAGCAAATCTGGCCTCTTTTCTATTAAATAAATAAATAAATACATATGGCTATGAAATAAATCCTGAAATAAATGAGACAATAAATATATAAATAAATATGAATATAAATATATAAATGAGTTAATATATAAATAAATAGTATTTTTTAATTTTGTTTTTCATAATGCCACATTTCTGTATGTCAAGACACTATTTCATAATGCCACATTTCTGTATTTCATGGCACTATTTCATAAGGACACATTTCAGTATTTCATGGCACAATTTCATAATGGCACATTTCCATTTGGTATATTCAAATGAATGGGGCGTGGTTTCTCACAGATTCAGACCAAACCAACAGCACATTGAGTCTGTATGTGCTGCTGTGCGGACAATACGGAAGATATCGGAGGCTCCGACACGCCGTGCTGTTCTTAGCACATCAAACTGTGGTGGCGTCGAATACAACACAGACGATATTCATTACATTATTTGTACTTAGAATTAAAGAGAATCATGCTGTAGTTCCGTGATATTTAAGGGACAGTCTGAAAGGCCTAACGCTGAAAAAAGCTTAATGTGCTTTACACATGACCATTACTTTTCTAACTGTGTATGTTTACATTTGGAAACTTCCTAATGCCATTGTGGGGGAAAAATATAGAAATCCTATCCTGCCTTTGTCCTTGGTGTGCTGTTACTCCTCACTTGGTTATCAGCAGCTCACATTCCTTTCTTGCAACGTATTATCTGCAAAGTACCTTCTAATGCAACTGGCAATGTAGAGGTTAATGATTATTATTCATGAGTAATAATCATAATATTGATAAGATGGGAAGGCTTAGTTTAGAATGCCAATGAAATCACTGCTAGTTATTAGAAATGATCATTCAGACACTATTTGTAAAATGTTAAGGCCCCTTGGGGCGTATGTCCCAAAGGGGGTATAAAAGCTTTGTACTGTCTCAAAACTTTTGGGGAACAGTGTCATGCAAGCCTAAAATCCTTTGAGTTCTGTGTTGCGCTGTTCCTCCCGTGCACGTAATAAATTCTGACTAGAACTCCCGACTCCAAATCTTTCTTCCACCACACCATCAATAAAGTATGGAGACATTTAAGTAACATTAACAATACGATTATGAAGCGCTGCATATATGTGAATATCGCTTAATGTGGAAAGGGCTTAAGGTGGTTAACTGTACTTAATGCATAACCACGTGTTAATCCCTATTGTAACCAAGGTGAATTGTGCGTAATGTTAAATGCGGTGAATGTGGAAATAGCTTAACGTGGTTTACTCTACTAACTAATTGGATCCTAACTTTTCTTATGACAAGACCCACACCTACCAGTCCTATATACAAAAGAGCAGGCACTTAAATGAACATAATCAATATCAAATGCACATTAAATACACAGTACGAAGTGTGCAGAACCTCACAGGTTTTCAAACATATCAGCAGTTCATACCCAAGCTTTATATTTGATATAACTTCCCAATACCATTCACATCACCTGTGGTGTTTTTTTGTGACATCTGCAATATCAAATTCTGGTCAAACATTGATGAAAGGCCTATGAGTAAAATTGCTTAACGTGTCTCAGTTCATAACCTACATGAGTTACACAGTTATCTACTTATGTATGTGTGTTTATGGGTTTTTTGTATTTCAAATCATTTTAAATTTTAAATGTATTTAATTGATAAAAGTACCAAAATAAACTATAAAATGTGAACTGACTGGCTGCTCTCTCCCACAGCGCATACTGGTGAGAACGTTACTATGCTGTCCTCCAAATGTGTAGATATGTCAGTTTTTATGGAAAGAGATACTGATTTTTACAAACCATATCTGTTGTGTCATTGCATTTTAAAAACAAATAATTGTCTAAGCCATCGGTACATATTTCCAATGTGTTAGCCATGCGTATACTGTTACATTTAGTTTGTCTTTCTCCACATTAAACAAATGTGAATAACAGTTTCATACAAAACATATCGTCTGCAGGGAAATGGGCAGAAAGATTTTTTATTTAAAAAGCCTTTAATTAAGTTAATGATATTCGAAAACTCGTGTCTGGTGTTTAAATTTGGATTTGTGCAGGCCGACTTTATTTTTTCAGTATTCAAATGTATATTCTTAAAAGTAATCTTTGGAAATGTATAATGTGACTGCAATAAACTAATGTAACATTGCTGCTGTACATTTAAGACGATCCATATAATGTTATATGTAGACAGGCTTTCTATGCTTGTTACTAAATATTGAGTTTTACAAATAGCTACTCATTACAATGTAATGATTGATGTCATTCATTAATACTGACCAATAATTACCTCGGGACACTAAGTATGGTTAAAAAGCAACTTAATCCTTATACTTTTATTTTAATGCGCGTTCGATCGCCGTTCATCCATCTTCGACTCCCAAAACGCAGGTTGCGTTGTGTTGCCAGCAGCTGCTGCTCACGCCACACAGGGATCCTGCCTCCACACCGTCACTCCCGGAGCCAAGAGAATTAGCCGAAATCAAATCAAATCGCATCCACCGCCCCACCCTAATCGGTGTTGTGAAACTAATGAAACATACATTATGAAAATAATAACTGAAGAAAACGTAATTAGATGGATGTTATCAAGGGAGTAGTATATCCTATTTATTGTGGACTGATCAAGTTTATGTGTAAATACTTTGACATTTTAGCTATTTTAACTGCTGACGAACAACTTTGCTATCCACCTGTCTCCTGTCGTATTAATTTTCTGGTGGAAAATATAGCACTCATCCTCTGTTTCTCCCATCTCTTTGTATATCATATTGCTACACCAGATTGCATGATTGTTTAATGTCAATTTATTTCATAGCCATATTTAATTAATTAATGTATTTATTTATTTATTTAATATTGACTCAAATGGCATTCCATACTTTTCTTCCAGACCCCTTAATATGAAATCTGAAAGGCTTTTTGGGAGACCTGCAGGGGAGGGGAAAAGAAAAATATATTAAAACCTTTGTATTATTAATGTAATGTAATGTAAATGTAAAAAAAAAAAGTTGCCCTCAGCATTTCACAGTTTCACACACTTCTGAACCTTGTCCGATACCACGACATTTAATCATGGAATTCTTGTGGAAAGTGGTCATCATTGGGCAACTCCTATGGATCATTTCAAACCCCTTATTCCTATTATTTTAAATCTATTTAAAGTAAACATGTATAAAACATTTGAGCCAAACTTGTAACACTGGTAAGTGGTAATAGATGAACTGATGTTTTTCTTTTACTGTTATATACACACATTGTCAAAAGTTAAGGGTTTTCGATCCTCTAAATATTAAATTATTAAGGTTTTTATTAAACAATTGTTAGTATGAGGGTTAGTTGTTAGTTTTTTTCTTTTTTTTCTTTCTTCAATATAAACTTTGTACATTCAAGTATACATTGTGGGGAACAACCTTCATATACTCAAAACCCTGCTGGCTCCAGGGATCAGCCTGCTATGGTCTCCCTGGCGCATCAGCAACTACACATAAAAATAGATTGATACAATCCACAACCTGAAAAACCCTGCTGGCTCCAGGGATCAATCTGCTTTGGCCTCCCTGGTGCATCAGCAATGACAACGCATTTCTACTACACAATTCTAACTCCATTGCTTATATAGTCTTCTAACAGTGGTTATTAAAAAATTCCAGCTTCCTCATTTTCATGCTCATATTCTAAAACAAACAAGTCATTTCCACCAATAACCCTCCCTGGCCACCAGCATGCAGTGCTATCCTCACTATTTATGTACATGTGCTCAATCTTTTTTCCTACTAGGTCTGCAGCACAAACATAATCCAATTCAAGGTAATGATCTTGGTAGTCCTGCCACATATCAAACCACCACATTTTCCTGAATCCTTTATACCTAACCCTAAAGAGCAGCCTGTCCAGGCCCGGAGTGGCCATCGGGAGAATCGGGAGAATTCCCGGTGGGCTGCTCTGCCCGCTCATAAATTGGGCCGGCAGACTCGCCTGCTTTCTCTTCGTTTTTTCACACACACAGAAAAATGCGTATGTGTTAAGTTACTGTTTGACTGATAACTAAGCTAATTACACTAGATTTGAATTTAAATCAGAGGATGATCAGATCGTTCATTAAAAAGTGCCATTTTCTGTTGTCAGAGCGCGCATGCGCTTTCTCTTTCTCTAACACAAGCGCATGTACCCACGTCGGTGCGAATGCTATGGCATGAGTGGATGGTAAAATGGAGGGTATAATGATGCCAGGAGGAGCTGAAAATGCCAGGTTAAGAAAAAGAAAGGCATTGGAGGATGACGTGGCCAAATGTGCCAAACTAACAGATATGTTTTCAAGACGACAAACGAGCACACAGGAACCGGCAACTCGAGGTACAGTGACTATAGCAGGGGCGTTGCTAGACTTCAGGTTTAGGGGGGCTAAAGTCCCGAATGGGTTGGGGGGCAATGCTGTTATGGTAAATAATCGGAGTACAAATATTATTTTGGAATTGGATCAAAAGACCCGGGGCTAGTACTAAAAGACTGTGGCAGGTAGTATACATAGAAGGTTTTCAGCAAATGCAGAACTTTTCTCAGATTTTGCTTGTCTTGACCCTAAAAACTTTGGCAAATGGGCTCCCTAGCTCAGCTCTCCAAGAAATCCAAGAAAAGTGTCTGCTTAAATTTGACGATAGAGCCACTGTTGGCACATTGCATGATGAGCTGTCTGGCTTGGCATTCCAGTAGGAGAGACTGAAGAAGTCCCCTCTGGATGGTTACTTTGTAAGGACAGATAGTGAGATGCTGGTAGGAGGTTTTCCATTTAGTTATGGATGACGGCTTTGCAGTTTTCATTTTTGAATGCAAACGTTTTTTTCATAATGTTACAGTTGTATGTTTTGAAGCAGGAATGTTTCATATAATTTATTTCATTATTTTATTTATAAAATTGATATTGATAATAATAATAATAATAATAATAATAATCATAATAATAATAATAATAATAATAATAATAATAATAATAATAATAATATAAAAACAATAGTGCTTTTAATAATACTTTTACATAATGTAACAGTTGGACTCTTTGTAGCAGAAAACTCAGTATGTGATTAGTTATTCATATTTTTGGCCATATTTATATTATTCATATTTCTTGTTGAAACATGTCAGAAATAAATATAACAGGATAGTAAGAACAGATCTGTCACTTCATTTATCCAGGTTCCACCATGGTGGGGTGGGGTGGGGTGGGGTGGGGGTGAGATGTGGGGGTGGGCTGGTCTTGGGCATTAGACTCCCGGGCTGAAAATGGGTCCCACTCCGGCCCTGAGCCTGTCCCTATCCTTCCTCATTGCAACTACAGTACCTCTGTACCAAACCTTTCCTCCTGCTTCATCAAAGGCATGTCTCACTATCTTCCCTACCAATTGCTCTGGGCTATTCACTTCTGGAATCCAGCATTTTCTCAAACCAACTTTTCTCCTGCCAGCATCTCTGGCTTAATATGCTGCCTTTTAGCCTCTTCCAAAAACATTGCCTTTTCTTCGGCTACAATCTCAACAGGAGCACATCCATAATCTTTATTTTCCAGAAGCATCTTCTCAATTTCCTGTGATCTTTTTACCACTGTTAAATTGGAAACAAGTGCCTCTAAGCTTAGTTTTTTAACCACATTTAGAAATATTAAAGATTCCATCATTTTTCATGCCAATTACAAATTGTCTAAATCTCAGCTGTGCAGTAACTGCAGCTAGCTTAGTTTTTGCATCCAAACTGTTCAGCTGTTCATTAATTTCTTCAACACTGTCCCAGAGTCCACCATATTTTCCAGCTCTTTTGTCAACTGCTCTTTAGTACTGATGTCTTTTGCTTCCTTTAAAATTTCTCTTTTCGTTTCTCAAAGTCTGCAGTCTTGTTTCCCTTATCTTATTCATTCTTTCACAGTATTCTGCCCTCTGCTGATTTACTGAAGTTCTAGCTACTGCCAAGACATCTGATTTCCTCTCATTATCTAAACTAGAAAGCCATTGCCAGGAACGATTTTGTTTAAACATTATCATCCCCTCAAGCGCATTTCCTGTTGCTCTGGTCTTCTCTTTTAACAGATTATCAAAAATGCCAAAGTCTCTCTCGCAACTAGCATTGGTCTTTGGAGCTGACTGCAGTTTACTGTGCAGCTCCTCCGACACCTCTGCATAGCGACCATGCTCTAGATGATCAGCTAACATCCTACAGCATACCTTAACAAGACTGGCTAGAATTAACTCAACAATCTGCACAGTCATCTCATCAAAATGAGGAGTTGACTCCTCTGTGAGTTTGGCAAAGACTGGATCATTATACACTTCAATATCAGGAAATAATTGTATGTCTCCTTTAACAAATCTCAGTCCATCCGTCTGCCATTCTTTTAATTTAAGCACAAGGTCCTGATATCTAACATTCATTTGAAGAATGTGCTCCTTTTTGGACAAAGCTCTCAAAAGCGGCTCTGTCACAAGCTTGCAGACTAGCCCTAGAGGCCTGCATCCTGCCATGTATTGTGTAACATTGATGTCCTGCATTACTGCATCCACCAATTTATTTTCATGCTGAATTTCACAAGTGAATTCCAGCAGATCAGAATGAAGAAAGAAAACATCACCCGCATTGTAAAAAGTTACATTAATGCGGTTACCTTTAAAAGGTACAAGTGGTACAAACTCAGGCTTTCCCTTGCCTGACAGAAAAGTCTGGAATTGGACTGGTTTACCACTTTTCTCACATCCTCTCTCTTGCACTACTTTGCAAACAGTTCTAATAAACCGAACAGTCCCACTTTCTCCAGAGATTTTGTGAACACCAGGCAAACACAAACTGCCTGCTTTGTTTCCACCAAAAATCACCTGTTCCCACATAGAGAGTGTGACATTAGCCTGATGTGTTAACCCATCAACTAAATGTAACCTGCAGAACAACTCACTGACAATGCTAAGCCTAGCCTTGTCAGCCTCACTAAACTGATTGAACCCTTCAACCATAGCTGGCAGGACATCTTCTCTGTACTGAGAAAGAATCTCATTGAACTTCTTCTCAGTACTGGCCCTGTCTCCAACACTCCAACCTCCTCCACTTCTAACTACATCACGGAGCATCTCTCTCACGGTGTCAAAAGTACACTGAGCAGAGCCTGATGCTTGCTCTCTGAGCCCTACATGCATCCGTGTACCATCCTTAAAGAAAATGCCTGCAGTGCCATACTTATACCCTAACTGTCCTATCTGTGCAGAGTGTTAAATCATTTTCAGTTAGAAGTTTACTCTGCACATGCTGTAATGATACCTGTCTAGCTTCCAAAACCATATATTTTCAGAAAGTTGCCCCAGTGAGTCTGTCTACCTGAGTGTCAGCCAATTTTTCCAATACTACCCTAACTACCTGTGAGGCCTTTTGTGCACTGACACCCATATGTGTATCTAAGTCCATATACACTTCCCTAAGTGCATCAGTATATTTGCCTTCACAATATGTAGTGGTCTTTAGTTCTAAAAACCTATTCTTAACTTCCTCATACTCCCCCTGCCAGTGCAGCACTTCATCGTTCAACTGACTAATCTTGTCTCTTATCTCTAAACTTGAACTGCATTGCATTGACGATTTCCTTTTGTAGTAATGAGCTTTCATGCTCTCTTTCTTTCTACTGTGCCTAAGCTTCTGCATTCTCTCTGTTCAATCAGCAATACTTTTCTCTAGCTTGTCAACTGCTGATTCAAGCTCAATATTCTGCTGTCGGAGATGAAGAGTCTCATTCCTGTAAAAATCTCACTCTTTTTGAAACTTTTCTTTATGTTCCTCTCTACGTTTCAACCTCTTGTTAACATTTCTCAGATTGGTCTGTGATTTTTCTGAAGTCTTATTCAATTCTTGTCTTAATTTTGAAATCTTAACTTCAGCCTCATACAGTTGAAGCCCCCCCTCTTATCGTTCCCTATCAATTCTGTCTCTTTCATCAGCTAGAGCCCTACATTCCAAAGTCAAATCATTGACCTTTCTCATCTCTTGTCCAATCACATTGACTACCGAGTCTAAGCTTTGCAAATTCATCAAATTACTTTCCCTATTCTCTCAGCAGTCCAAGTTTCGTACATCTCCAGAGTCTTCTAAACATTTAATTGGCAATGTGAAACACAGCACTTCCAATTCAGCCCTTTTATCAAAAGTCATCTTTGCTTTCTTTGTTGCCAGTTTCCTAACATAAGGAACAATTTCATGTTTAAAGAATTCAACAAACTGAACTAGAAACTAAATCAATCCCTAATCCTGTGCATTTTTGGTATGAAATCTGATCTCCCTTACCTGTACCTTTTGCTCCATTTTGCTTCAGTTGCCTGCTGACAACTATGTGGATTTGTTTTATGCGCGTTTCATAATTTCAGGCCCACATCTGAAATTGCCTACATTGATTGGGTAAGTCTCGGAGACGGACATAGCAACCAATTATTCAACAGAAATGTGGTCATTGGTTTAGGTTTTCACCAATCACTGTAGACAAATACATTATATCTTAACATAGCAACCAGTTGAGCAGTTTATTGGTTTAGGCTATGAACCAATCCTTGTATACTCTCATATTTCCATTGCAGACATTTGATGATAAAAAAAAAAAACTGCGAAAGACATAGCAACCATGTGAGAGGTATGTTCATTGCTGTGGAGTCTGAAACAATGATTTCTGATCTTAACTATATGTGTGGGATAGTTGGTATTGCAATAATTTGCCATGTTAATACGGTACTGCAAATAAGAGCAAATGGGTTCCACTGTAGTTTGCTGATTTATGTAAAAATGTATTAAATAAATGTGACAACGTCTAGATTGAAATGTATAACCTGAGAGCAGTTTTTAAACCCGTATCTTTGAGAGCAATGTACGTGTGCAATTAATCTTAAGGGGGGCGGGCGTAGTTTTATAGTGATGATCGAATATTGTATGACATTCTAATAGTCATCTGTATGTGGCAGTGAAAGCAGATTTTACACTCAGCAGTGCATTTCAGCTAATGCATCCAATTAGTGGAGACAGAGACTCAGAGACTCAGAGATGCTGCTGCTCCCACAGAGCTCGCGCGCCGGGCTTTCGCTTGTCACTCAAAATGGCGGTTGAGCTTCTAAACTGAAATTTCTTTAAAAACACAGGCGCGTCTCCTACTTTTTTGCTCATAACTTAAAAAGCCTGATGCCTTTTTGGTTCAGGCCAGCTGCACTTCCGCTAAAGTAAACAAATTAGATTTTTTTAAACTTCTTGATGTCAGATGCAAGAGCTCCAGCAACCTCAGCAACCTCAGCTACCTGGGGCTGTAGCCTATCAGATCCCGCCATCGCTGGGGGTCAGGGGTGAATGCCCGACCAGGCTTGAGCCCTTTTATGAAGGGAGGAGCCGAAAATTACGGTGCCGCCTTCTTGCTGTGTGGAGGCGCTGCTGCAGGGATGAAAACTGGGAGGGAACGTTCGACCACTCTACCTAAGGAATGCTGTCATTCAGTTGCTTGGGTGCCCATAAAGGTTCCTTAGTGATCGGGGAGCCAGCTTTGAGTCCCAGTTAATGGCAGACTTGAGGGAATATGAATGGGGTAAGGAAGAGCAGGACTACCCACTCTCACCCCCAAGGCAAATGTGCATGTCAGTGTATGAACCAGACCTTGCTCTCCTTGTTGTGGACTATAGGGGACAGGGAACCACATAGCTGACCTGATAAGCTTCCAGAACTGCAATAATGTAGTGCATAAGAGTACCAGCTTCTCACCCTTCTTCCTTAAGTTCGGCAGGCAAGCCAGGTTCCCGTTGGACGTAGCCACGAGGGCCTTACCATCAGAGGTGACCCAGACTTTTTGAAGGGTGGGTGGCCGGCCTTAATCAACGGTTGCGAAGAGCCTTCCATGATGCAGCCAGTAGGGTTCAACAGCACCAGTTCAGGGTCCAGTCCAGGCTCCCCTGGTGGCAGATTTAGAATTTAGAGTAACTCCTGAGATTTTTGTATATTTTAATCACTCTGGAGTATTAAAGGTGGTTTTAACAGTTAATATTTTTAGAATATTTAACCCCCCAGTATTTAGTTTTATAGCAGACTGCCCTGCTATTTAGAAACACCTGTTGTTCACTTGTATGATTGCTGTGCATGTAAAGAAATACCTTGCCTTGATTTGAGTGTCTGGTCTGTGGTGCATAACTGAAATCTTGCTGAACCTGCACGGGGAAAGGGGTGATAGTAGAATCTGAGAACACACTAACCTAATGAACTTTTGGCTGTGAACTTTGACTACTGTTTTGGATTCTGTTTTGGACTGTTTGCTGTTTGTCTATGTCAGTCTGGTTTTGATTAGCTGCATGTTTAGAGAGAGATCTGTTTTCACAGTGTAGTTAAACTCAACAAGGAGTTAGGGTTTTCTCGGTTCCTGTGTCCATTTTCTGTGTCCAATTACAAGAGTCCAGCATCGTGGCAACCCCTGAAGATGTTACAACAGAAGGATTCATATTTCCATTTATGTGTGTATGTATACTGGAATATTCAAGGATTATGTTCCACAGCGTTTGGAATGAAAAGCACAAACCCTGTTTTTGTTTTGTTTTTCAATATAAGAAATGTGTCTAAATGTCTTCCATGAAACATGGAGTCATGGAGATGTCTACTCACCGCCCTAGGAAGATTAAAGAGTTGATTGTACCCTCCCTAAACAAACCCCAACATTTAACGTGTCCAATACTTGTGGTCCCGATTTAGTATAGCACTATTTGTTTTTAGCATAGCTTAAGTAGTGATTTTCAAAAGAAAACTTGTTGATGCTAACCTTTTGTCGGTGACCTTATTGTTTGTGATTAAAAGTTTGTGATGGCAAACTGCATGGCAAATTGACGGGATACCATAGGCTCCATTTCAGAATGTACATTGCAGCTCCGGCGTGACCATCATTAAATCCAGTCTTGTTGGTGTTTTTGGCACAGAACCTCCATACACAACATCACTGAAAACACACGTTTGTCACATGTAAAAATAACAACAACACTGAAATTGATTAATTTACATATAGTTCTTTAAAATGTGTGTTTAAATCTAAAAAGTGTATTTCAAAGTCAGGATTTTAAGAATTAAACAATTTACAATGTAATTTGCACATCCTTCTTTTATACTTTATTTTAATCAGTTTGTGTTGTGTATTAATTCATATTTATAAATACTAACTTTATTTTCTATTTGTGTCTCATTGCTGACAATGAGACAGTGCAGAGATTTACAGCATGCTAAGCAACTTTCATTTGACCCAATATGAAAATAGTGAAAAATGAATAAATATAGTTACACAACATTTCTTCTGAACTTCTGAACTTCTGAAAAAAATGTAACACTCCATAAAATAAACCAATTTTCAAAATCCAAAATTGGAATATTTGGAAAAATACTTGAAAGAACTTTAGCAAAAACAAAAAACAATAAACTAAACTAAACAACATAATACAACTGTAAGGACAGGAAAAGATCCCCCACACCATTACACCACCACCACCAGCCTGCACAGTGGTAACAAGGCATGATGGATCCATGTTCTCATTCTGTTTACGCCAAATTCTGACTCTACCATCTGAATGTCTCAACAGAAATCGAGACTCATCAGACCAGGCAACATTTTTCCAGTCTTCAACTGTCCAATTTTGGTGAGCTTGTGCAAATTGTAGCCTCTTTTTCCTATTTGTAGTGGAGATGAGTGGTACCCGGTGGGGTCTTCTGCTGTTGTAGCCCATCCGCCTCAAGGTTGTACGTGTTGTGGCTTCACAAATGCTTTGCTGCATACCTCGGTTGTAACGAGTGGTTATTTCAGTCAAAGTTGCTCTTCTATCAGCTTGAATCAGTCAGCCCATTCTCCTCTGACCTCTAGCATCAACAAGGCATTTTCGCCCACAGGACTGCCGCATACTGGATGTTTTTCCCTTTTCACACCATTCTTTGTAAACCCTAGAAATGGTTGTGCGTGAAAATCCCAGTAACTGAGCAGATTGTGAAATACTCAGACCGGCCCGTCTGGCACCAACAACCATGCCACGCTCAAAATTGCTTAAATCACCTTTCTTTTCCATTCAGACATTCAGTTTGGAGTTCAGGAGATTGTCTTGACCAGGACCACACCCCTAAATGCATTGAAGCAACTGCCATGTGATTGGTTGGTTAGATAATTGCATTAATGAGAAATTGAACAGGTGTTCCTAATAATCCTTTAGGTGAGTGTATATTCACAAGGGGATAATTAGTAGGGAACTAGGAGCAGGTACAGTGAGAAACGAGAGACAAGGTCTCATAAATCTGTAATGAGGTGAGCGAAGTGAAGATCATGGGAAAACACTATGGCAAGGGCAGCCTCTGGCGGTGATCCTGAGAACTGTCAGGTAGCAGATCATGTAATAACATTTTCTTACTGATAATGTAACATATTACTTAATTGAGACCCGTATGTTTGAAATTATTTTTTATTTAATTGTAATTATAATGATAATATAATGAAACTCAAACTCAAAACCCTGTCCTTTGAGACAACTTAAAGCAATTGCATTGAGCCCCATACATTGATTACTGCTGAACATCAGCACGGCTCTGAACAGAGAATTTGCATGGCTGTTTAACTGCCATTTGATATTATCTTTTTCGATACCCAGCACCTTCTAAGGTATTCAGATGTGCGTGTGTAATCTTTTTTCTACAAACTATCAAGGAAAAACACAAAAATAAACAGGAACAATGCCAGTAGAGAAAGGCAATATCGCTGAGGTTGTTCTGCAGTGAACAGGGCAGTGTCAGACATTAACAATGAGAGGATGCCAGTCTGAAAGCAGAGTTATTCACATCTACTGGGGACTTTTCCAAAGAAGGGGAGTAACTATAACACGGAAAGCAGCCGAAACCGGATGCTAATTAGTATGCATTTTTGATATCCAAAATACAATTTCTGAAATTCAAAATACAATTTCTGATAACAAAAATACAATTGTTCATATCAACAATTGGCGGTTAATTCTTGATATCAGCATTTGTATTTTTGATATCAAGATTTGTATTTTTGATATCAAGAATTGTATTTCTGATATCAGCAATTGTATTCTTGATATCAGCAATTGTTTCTTGATATCAAAAATGCATAGTAATTAACATCCGGTTAAGGATTAAATGTCACAACGGTGTACCATGAATTTTTGATATCAGCAATTCTATTCTTGATATCAGAAATTATAGATTCAATGTCACAATGGCTTGCCATATAAGACTGTTCAAGCAACCAGTGAATGAACTTCTGCCACTACAAATCACCTAGATAAAATTACTACCTGATGCACAGTCCTAGCAGATCAAAACAAAAATAATTATAATAATCTGAAATTGTATTTCTATTTCTCTCTGCCTTATCAAAGCAGCATCGTAGAAGTATGGAAGTATGGTAATATTTCTTCATGAGAAAAGTAAGTATTTTACCATGTGGCAAAATAAATAGGCACAGATATTAGGCTTATATAGTTTATATATCATATTAGATAGACATTATTTTACAACATTTCAGATTATTTAAGACTTAAAACATACTTAATAGTTCATATGACTAGAATGCGCCCAAAAAAATATTTATTCACCCCCCTCGACCAATGGTCAGATCTCTCTGTATCCTATATTACACAGCGATATTGCAATGCATTTGCTTGGGTTATACATATCTATCTCCTAGCAGACAATACAGATTAAAGTCTAGCATGCATTACAATATTCAAGGATATTCAGCACAGCTGCAAATGTCATGCAGTGTCAATCTCTGTTCTCTTAGTGTTGAGCAAAGATGCACGATACACAAACTGGGCTTTAATAAGTGGACTACCTTGCCTGTCACTCCCCCTGGGCACTGCACAGCACACACTGAACCAGAGACACGATGGCCTTGACTCACAAATCCTAATAGATCTCTTAGTCATGTGAGGATTGGAGTTCCTCTCAGATCACTGTCACACTATTGTTTTTAGAAACTAAAGGAAACAGAGGTTTTCCAACCCTGAAACCAAAATGCTTGTAAGAAACCAAATATTCATCACACAGCAGACACTTTCACCCAAAGTGACTCGTTGGAACTAGGTGGTGAACTGTGCATTAACAGCTAATGCTGCAAAGTCAATTTTCAATCAATGTGAGGGATGAGGGCCAAGGAGGAGAGAAAACTAACTTAAGACGACATACAGGGAGCACCTGGTAGAGTTGAGAGAGAACCTGTTCTGTGAGACTCCTATTAAAGTCTTTTCCTGAATCACAGGACAATAAAATCAGCACAGAGTAGCAGGTGTGCGGTTCAAGGAATACAAATATTGTGTCGACTTCAGACTGCCACACAGTCCCTGCTTCTCACTCCTAGGAGGGTTTTTATTGACAATTATTGGCATTAATTTCTAGTTGAACTGTAGCAAATTAAATGCATAATAATCCACATTTTCTCAGAAGAAATCAACCATTCTTGTTTGAGTTAATAACTTTATTTTTTCTTTAATACATTTGTAGAGCCAGGAATCAAACTATCTCTTGTACTGACTGTACCATTATAGTAGTGTCTTCTTCTTGCTGTTTTGATTGATTAGTCATAATATAAATGAAGATTAATTTGATTATGAAAAGTAAATACATGTCAAATGTTTTGATTTAATTAGTTCCTGCTAAAGATGTTTACTGCTCACATGGTATCTAATTTCTTGTTACTAGTGTTTCTCTGCATTTCCTCAAATCCCTGATGATCGTTGGTTTACTTAATGATTCTGCATTGGAGCTATTGAGAGTGTGGCTTGTATTTTCTTCTCTACGTGTGTTTCGCTGGCCTGCACCTTACTAATCCAGGTGTGTGTCTGTTTTCTGCTGATTGAATGCTAACACCATGTTGCTGTGTATCCAAAGTCACAGAAGTTCTTCTCGTTCTCCTCCTCCTCGGTGAGTATGATGGGCTGCTGAGGTGGAGTCAGGACTGGGATATTTTCTGACAAATATGCGCTGCTGAAAATTCCTGACATCCTTGTGCCCTCTGATGGTAGGGATGAAAGGAGGCTTCACCTTCCTTTCCAGCAACCCATTCCAATCCACTCTCTGAAACGAGACTGAAAGGATGGTCAGGATAAGGTGGTGCCACCTTCATGTGAAAGAGCGGTTGTAAAACGGATGCGTGCGCCAACGTACCGAGAAGTAGGGCTGCTTCTTCACTTCTGCAGCATCCCCTTCACCTGACCCAAGGCGCTCGGCTGGAGTTTTATTCAGAAGCTGCAGATGATTCAAAACAAGAAGGAGAGCACGTTATTTTCCATCAATGTACTACTAAGTTGAAACATGATGTTAAAAATAAGTTCCCGTAGTTGGAAGTACAGATGAGTGAGTGTGTGTTGTGGTTTGGAACCTCACTCCACTGCTACACAGTCACTGGGTATTGCTCCAATTCCATTACATTGACATTAACATTTAGGATACAGAGAGACAAACTGGAGGCAAGAACTTAAAAAACAACCCTGGCATACAGACCTCTTTCATTATGGAGATGGCCTTTGAAGAGACGAACCAAGGATATCGCACTTCAGCCTCAACAATATTGCGAAACAACTGGTCTCCATTGTCACCGTTAAAAGGAGGCTAAGGACACAAGGAGAGAGGGATGAGAGCACATTAAAGGGATACTCCAGACCAGACCTTTGAATATTCACATTCTGAGCCCAGGAGTGCAAAAGCCACTCAGACACAAATATTGTATACTGCGCAACAAAATGGTAAATTCACACCTTAGACATGACTTATTCATCGCTGCAATAACCGGAATCCTACCGAGAACCTAACCTGGTTAACAAAATGTCCTGAAGGGGTTACCATCGTAACCTGGCAATAAAGGCATGTGCTTCCGGTTCTGTATGCAGGAGAGATCTGTTTTTGGAACTATAAGATTTGATTTCAAATAGTCTAATTAAGTCATCAAGGCTTGAAATGAATCCTAACTAGCCCTCGATGGAAAATATATAACTTTGCTTTGGTGGCATTCAATGAAATGCTTTTAACCGTAATGGCACCACGAGAGGATTATGCTCTTACTTCAACAGCGGCCCTCTGCTCTCATTTTAATTCTGCATTACCTTGTATTTTTCAAAGCACTTGTAGGAATTAATTAAGGGCTCCCCCTCCCCACCCTCCTTGCACACACCAGACCCTTCTAGAAAACAGACAGATAATTAGGGGGATAATAATTCCAGAGTGGCCAGATCCTGTGAAAACCTATTCCTGCTCCACTGCCAGTGGCCAAAAAAGAGCCACTAATTAGGAACCTGGAACATGATGGGCAAAAGCAGCTGATGGTCTGAAGCTGAAGTCTTAAATTCCTAGGTGAGTCAGGTTGGTTTTTTGTCATTTTCAAAATCAAGAGGTATAAAAATGAAGTTCTGTTAAGACTACCCACCTTGCCAACCAGCATATGAAAGATGAGCACACCCAGGCCCCACCAGTCCACTGCCCGGGTGTACGATGCTTGGGTCAGGACTTCTGGAGCAAAATACGAGGGAGTGCCGCAAGATGAACTGGTGTGATCTCCGAAACCGATGCCTAGCAAGAATAATGAAGAGGAGTCAGGAAAAAAAAAAACATTGTAGTACCAATGTACATTATACATAAAGTGCTAAACTAGGAAACAAATATACTTTTTCTTTAGTACCTTCCTTGCAGAGCCCAAAGTCTGCAATTTTTAGATAGCCCTCCGAGTCCAGCACCAAGTTATCTGGCTTCAAATCCCTGAAATAAAAACACAGTATAATCACTTGGACTGCAGAATATAGAGAGAACTATCCGGGAACACAATAACTATTTCACTGTCAACCATTAAAGGAAACTTTTTGTATTCAGGTACATGTCTACACTGATTTTAAACATCTATTATGAGGATTTCTGAGTGTCACAATAAATAATTTACACAATCTAAGAGAAATTACATTACATGTGTGAATAGTTTAGGCTTGATCTCAGTGAGACTGTTTATTTGTTCTTCTTTGCATATTGTAAAAATTGCTGATAACTTACCTGTACACTATTCTGTGCTCGTGCAGGAACTGCGAGCCCAGCACCACACAAGCCGCATACAATCTGTTCAAGAAAAGAGACCAACAACAAGAAAGGAATTAAAATAGTTTTCCTCTTTGGTTTTTAAGCTCAGATTGCAATCAAATGTCAATGAGCCAAACCAGCCAATTTCCTGTCAATGCAGGAACTCCAGTAATCCATGTTATCCATATACAAAATACAAACACCAAAAACTGCCAATTTGGTCATTTTTTAAAAGTGCATCTGCATTCCTTTTGTGTTAATGTTCATATTATTTAGTTTAGTTATTTGGAGGTTGTGTGCTGATTGTTAGGAATCATAACCTGCAATAATTTCTGACCAGATAGGTACACAGTCCTGAAACACACCTCAGGCATAACATCACTACTGCGGGCAGAGCGAGCTTATCTACCGAGATGGACGATTCTGCGCACATCAAAGTTTCACTTACACAGCCATGGGCTCCTTAAACCTGGCTGCCTGGATGTGTGTTGAGACGTTTCCTCCTGCCGCATACTCCATAACAAAACAGATGTGAACTTGCGTCTGGATGCAGGACAGGAGGTTCACCAAAAAGGGATGCCGGACACTGCTGACGGTCTCCAAAATCCTCCTTTCACACATGACGATGAGGCAAGACAAAATACATACAGCGTGTGAATATACATTCATAAACAGCGTTGGTGAATAACAAAATGCTGACTTTCCTGCAGAGTAAGAAAGTAAAAAAGTCAAAGAAGACCTTGCTAATGCAGTGCATTGGTGTATTCCATAAAAAAACATGACTAGATTTATCCATCTTTGCTCTGCTTACAAACCTCTCAACATTAACAAGGATTACGATATCTCCTTTTTTCAGCGCCTTGATTGCCACCAGTTCGGCTCTGTCTTTGTCCTCAGCAAGCAGCACCTATGAGAGCAACACAGAATCAAGATGGTCAGACTCCACTCTCAACCCCAGGATCTACACAACACAAGCATTTAGTAACACATCCTTCCTAATTCTGCACTTTAATAAGTCACAGACAATGCTTTTGTTAAAGGTTAAAAAGTGGAAGTCATTTCAAAATTGTCCACACATTTTTTTGGAAACTAGTGTCGTGCTAATATCTATTCTCCACATTTCCTATTAAATTACTGATCGTAGGTTATGCAACATTGAGAAGAGAGAATGAAGTGCTAATTTATTTTAAGATGCACCAATAATATATAATATCCTGTCATTCTTGTATTTTAGGAAGTTTCAGAATGGAGTAAAATGTTAAAAAGTACCTCATATCTGTAGATGATGGAACAGCTAAGCTCCTCGGCTCTGGAACGTCAGGCTCCTCTCAATGGTGGGTGTCTGGTTTTGCCACAACACTGCATCTGTCAGTCACCACTGCATCCTGCAAATTGAGCACTTTCATGTTGAGAGGAGGAACAACAAAACTGTGGCCCTAGAAAAGTTCTGTTCCCTAGGGTTATTACTGATGAATATTATTTCAAAATAAAATACATACAAAGATACATAGTTATTGGCCAATTTAATAGTCAATTCACAGGGTCATTTATATTGCCTCTTCTCTATAATCACTTCAAACACACTTGAAACTAATTAGAATTCTGTAATGCTGTTTGTAACAGTATATATAAATACACACACAAACACACACACATATATAATAACCATTCATTTTTTTAAACTCATGATTGCTATTAAGTGGTAGGCTGATTAGATAAGCATCTTACTTCAAAACCAGATTTAATATTCTTGTACCTCCACTAGTTCTTGTGGGTAGGGCTTTGACCAGTTCTTCCCGAGATGCATCATCATGAATCAGAGTTAAATGCTTGATTATGCTACCAACACTATGGAATTGAACTATCCCAACCATGGACTGCTCTTCAACAACCTCTCAGGAAGAGTGAAGCAGACTGTCTCAGCCAAGTTATTCTGTTATAGCTCAATGGAAAACATGGAAATAATAATATAGCATTACATGACTCATACAACCTTGCAGATCAGTACACATGCACACACACAAACACACACACACAATACATTAATAATACAGAAAAATTATGTTTTCTTTTTTAATTGTAATAATTTATTTAAAAAAATAGATTAACATGGGGAAACATGCTCAGGCAACATGTATGTGGAAGAGATTACACGATGTAGTTTCATACACATAACAACAAAAGTGTAGCTTTTGAATATTAATGTGTTAGAAATGATTACCCATATATTAATACACTCAAATTGGCAATTATTTAATTTACAGGACATTTGTTTACCCAGCTGGCGCCCTCATTCCAGAGGATTTTATTTGTCACCTTTAAATTACCAATTTGTAAAGATTTATTTAGCAGTTGTGTTGGATTATGTAATTTAAAGGTAATTTGGTATAAACATCTAAACACTTTTCAGCTCCCAGGGACCAGAGCTTCCATTGTCGTATCACTTGCTAAATTGATTAATAACTAACTTATTACAAACTACATTTCTAGTGTTTAGACATTCGTGATTTAGAGTGACCTATACAATTAGCTGGATCAGGGCTGTAATGGATCACGGCTGTTTTAGCATCTCTGTAGCTTTATCTGTTAGACAAAGAAATACAGTACAGTGAGCGGCCAGAGGACCAACATGCCCAGGGTGTGAAGTAGTAAACTCACAGAGAGCCGTTTCCCCCTTTGATACACTAGCACACAATCCCACCAGCATACTGGATTTAAAAAAAATAACATGTATAAAACACACAATATACAAAAGATTGTGAGATTCAAGCAATGTTTAATTTGGAATGCCTCATGAGATATGAATTTATGAAGTTTCAACAAGTTTTTAATTTTCCCAAAGTTAATTTAATATCAGCAAAACTGAGCTTTGTGAGCTGTGCTTCATAAGCACTGATGAAAACTAAAACTATTGCTGCTTTTTTCTCTTGAGCACTTTAAGACCTGATTCCACAAATAAATAAAATGTGGTGTTTATGGATGTTTTTCCTGACTTTGTTTCCTTTTCAGTGCAGTGTGCGGACAGCATCTCTCTTTTCTAAATAACAGAAACAATTATATATTGGACTGTCACTATACTTTGGCCACCGTCATTCACAGAGATCATACCCCGCTCCCACTGCTGTGAGAGGCTGACCTGCACCAGATGTGTGGGACATTAATGTACTCTCTCTCTGTCTCTCTCTCTTTCTCGGAAGCAGGAGCTGTTTATCAGTGCTGCTGTGAGCTCCCTGGCCTCCCTGCTGGTCTTCCTGCACCGGAGGACACCCTCCACAGGAGACACACATATCACACACACAGCACACACACAGCACACACTCACAAAGACACTGCATAACGCTTACTTGAAAGCACAAACAAATGCATGTCATTAGTCCACAGCAGCTAGCAGTGGACAAATGCAGAGCGATATTAGCACTGTATTGAAAGCAAGGAATCACTGCCCCTTCAATAACATCTGAGCAGATGTGTCCAGTCCCCCTGGAAGTGCAATCCCCACTCTCCCTCTCCGTCCGACTGCCGAGTGCCTCCGTAGAGCGATGATGCCAGGTATGAGATGGATGTGTATATGTATGGTGTAAGTTAAGCTATGAATTGGTTTCTGTCAAGGCTTATTACATGTCTAGAAAGATAAGGTGAAGCCAAGGGTCGGGCCAGAAGGTAGTTTGAGGTGTGTTTGTTATTTGCCATGAGCATGTTGGAGACAGTATGAAAGAGTATGAGTGAAGTGTGTGCTCCCTAATCCATGTAGTGAGGCATGAAGTATGAATGGTGCATAGAAATAAAGCTGTGTGTCGGCCACAAGAGCGTCCCTCATGAGAATAGGGTGTGTTGTGATTGAGTTTTCTAGTGTTGTTAGCTGTGATGTATTTTTCCAAAAACAGAAGGGTCACTAACAGCCCAGCCTTTTGCAGTGCATGGGCCTGTCCCCTTCTGGGCTGGCTGGCCTTTTATGGTACGGAGAGCCGCTCCTCCACTACTACTGAAATGAATGACTAAATCCATTATTTTGACAATAACGTTTTCTATTGTAATTGTAATTTGTTTTTATTTTATTGTTTTATTGTATTATTCATCAAGGAGTTTTCACACTGCTAGCTACATTTTTCATTTATGATTACTTCAGAATACAACAACATATGAATGATTAATCATGCTGTAAACATGCATGACGTAGATTAACCTAAATCAATTTTTTGCATCTTGAATAGTGTAGGGAAAAAATGAAAAGGAAATTTAAAAGTGGGGACATTTCCCGCTTCTTCCTTCCCCTAAAAAAAGTGTAGGGGGCACAAGGAGGGAGAGTTGGAGAAAGGAGAGCAGAGCGAGAGACAGGAGAGAGATAGGTGAACTGAGGTACAGAAATAAAGAGAAGAGACATGGAGATGGAATCAGCAGTGCCACAGAACAAAGAGATTCAGAGACAGGCAGTGACCAAGACAGGGCTACAGAGAGGGATGAAGAAAGTGAGAGCGATAGAGAGAGAGACAGGAACCCACGGGGGGAAAGTGAAGGGAGACAGAGAGAGATTTAAATGCCTGCCCCAAGTGCAGCTGAACCAAATGGTATGTTTGTTGTTTGTGGTCTAGTTAACAATTAGGCTTAGATATCTGCCTTAGTTGACTGATTTATTTACAGCAAAGTGTTGCTTTACTAGTAATTAGACCTTCGTTGACTTACATGATCAAAAAAGGCTATCTTATGTTTGAAGAAAACAGGCTCCTGTATGTAAATATTTTCATATCTATAAAATCTCTGTGATTGAATGAGATTAAAAAGGTAACATATGCTACTTTTACATGCGTTCTACATACCGGTCTATTTCAGATTAACTTTATTGTACTGTGTTTTCTTGTCTCCAAAAAAAATAAAAATAGGCAAATGAACAACATCCAGCCAGTCATTGTTTTAATCTTACTTAATCACCATCATTGGCATACTTGTGTGTCCTTTAGTGTGTATCGTCCATTCTCCAGCAGATATTGTAGCTGCACGAGGCATCAATCCAGTCCATATATATAGTGATTTACATTTAGGCTGGCTGATCTACTTTTGGTTCATCTCCCTTCAGAAGCCACCATAGTCAATTTGATTTGGTTTGTGTGGGTTTCTTTCCATGCCTCCATGCCACCCTACAACTACCTCCTGCCACCCACTTGCCACCCCAGGTGAAAATGTATAGATCCGCCCCTGGCTGTAAGTTACTCAATGTCAAATCTCAATTACTTAATTGAACCCTTAATTGAACTAAATCAGATCCTTTTAATTATTTTTAACAATAGAGGTTTTAAGTTAAGTATAAAATTGTATAAGGAATCTTATTAAAGGAACCAACTTTGTATCAGTTACACAAGAGTCAAATGTAAACAAATTACTTAATTTAAGGGTTCAATTAAGTAATGGAGAGCTCGGCTGGAACAAAAACCAGCAGGGTAGGGGCTCTTCCAGGACAGGTTTGAGAACCACTGATACAGGCAATTCCTTTTGTTCAAGGACCAGGATTGCCCACCACTGCTTTAAAGCAGGATTAACATGCTGAGTATACAATCACGTACAGCATGAATGTTTGGAAATAACATGGCACAACTGTACAATGGCCAGTGAGAACCACTGGCCTATCTAACCCCTTTACTCCAAGCAGGTCCCAATTTAGTTAATTGTACCTAATTTGATCAATAAACTAATTTAGCACCTCCTTAGATCAAAGATCTGAACTGGAATGGATCTCAATGTACTGAGTTCTCCACTGATCCACATAATCATGTACCTATAGGTCTGACTGAACATTATTAATTGTCATAATGTTTAGAGAATGAGATTATTTTTATTATTAGTCTGAAATATGTAACAAAAGCAATAATAATACAATGTCCCTACATGGAAGGTTCAGTCCCCAGGTTGAGGTACAATATTAAGGTGTGTCTGTGTGTCAGGTAGTCAGGGAGGTCAGGAATACATGAAATCATGTCCTCACACGGCGCTAAGAACTCAATCTGTTATTTATGGTCCAATTGAAAATCTCAAGTGATATTTACGGTAACGGACAGCTTCTAAGCCCACCTTATAGGTCGTCTTGTAAAAAGGGTATCTGGAAAGTGGTGTCCCCACAAGGGATGTTCCATACATGTGTCCTGATAATGTAATAAAAACAAGTATGTGTGTGCCTGTGTGGGTAGTTTGAATTGGGTAGTGGGTAATTACTCAATGTAAAATTCAAATATGTATAATATATACAGTGGGGGAAAAAAGTATTTGATCCCCTGCTGATTTTGTACATTTGCCCACTGACAAAGAAATGATCAGTCTATAATTGTAATGGTAGGTGTATTTTAACAGTGAGAGACAGAATAACAACAAACAAATCCAGAGAAACGCATTAAAAAAATTATAAATTGATTTGCATGTTAAAGAGGGAATATTATTTAGAGCTCCTAATCTCAGCTCGTTACCTGTATAAAAGACACCTGTCCACAGAAGCAATCAATCAATCAGATTCCAAACTCTCCACCATGGCCAAGACCAAAGAGCTGTCCAAGGTTGTCAGGGACAAGATTGTAGACCTACACAAGGCTGGAATAGGCTACAAGACCATCGCCAAACAGCTTGGTGAGAAGGTGACAACAGTTGGTGCGATTATTCGCAAATGGAAGAAACACAAAATAACTGTCAGTCTTCCTCGGTCTGGGGCTCCATGCAAGATCTCACCTTGTGGAGTTTCAATGATCATGAAAACGGTGAGGAATCAGCCCAGAACTACACAGGAGGATCTTGTTAATGATCTCAAGGCAGCTGGGACCATGCCAATGAACATCTGAATGATTCAGAGAACTGGGTGAAAGTGTTGTGGTCAGATGAGACCAAGATCAAGCTCTTTGGCATCAACTCAACTCGTTTGGAGGAGGAGGAATGACCCCAAGAACACCATCACCACCGTCAAACATGGAAGTGGAAACATTATGCTTTGGGGGTGTTTTTCTGCTAAGGGGACAGAACAACTGCACCACATCAAAGGGAAGATGGACGGGGCCATGTACCGTCAAATCTTGGGTGAGAACCTCCTTCCCTCAGCCAGGGCATTGAAAATGGGTCGTGGATGGGTATTCCAGCATGACAATGACCCAAAACACACAGCCAAGGCAACAAAGGAGTGGCTCAAGAAGAAGCACATTAAGGTCCTGGAGTGGCCTAGCCAGTCTCCACACCTTAATCCCATAGAAAATCTGTGGAGGGAGCTGAAGGTTCAAGTTGCCAAACGTCAGCCTTCGAAACCTTAATGACTTGGAGAGGATCTGCAAAGAGGAGTGGGACAAAATCCCTCCTGAGATGTGCAAACCTGGTGGCCAACTACAAGAAACGTCTGACCTCTGTGATTGCCAACAAGGGTTTTGCCACCAAGTACTAAGTCGATGGGGTCAAATACTTATTTCCCTCATTAACATGCAAATCAATTTATATCTTTTTTGAAATGTGTTTTTGTGGATTTTTTGTTGTTGTTATTCTGTCTCTCACTGTTAAAATACACCTACCATTAAAATTATAGACTGATCATTTCTTTGTCAGTGGGCAAACGTACAAAATCAGCAGGGGATCAAATACTTTTTTCCCTCACTGTATATATGTACATATTTTCTCTGGATTAATTTAAATATTTGTATTGAAAATTTCATTTTATGTGTGCATGTTTATGGTTTTCTTATTTTTTTGTCATAAGAACTAAATTATTTTTGTCATAGGATTTAACATCTACACCTAATTTCATAACAAGCCTTGAAATTAGGTATGAAGCCCAATTCTGAAAATCATAGATCTCCTCTCTAAAATACATGAAAAACAGTGATCACTGCACTCAATCTTGCTCATTTAATAGGAGAATAATTCCATATGAACTCATTTAGAATGTTTTAAACTGACTCTGGGGTCGAAAAGTATCTTAGACCCCATTCACACTTGAGATTCACACTCATATGTGAACGGGGTCATAGATTTAGGCTGGCCCTGGGCCGGGTGAAAACTAGTCCCGCTTTTCGACCTGGCCTAAATCTTTCGACCCGGCCTAATGCCGGCCTAAATGTAAATGTGAACGTGGACAAGAGCTGAAATCCCGACACAGAGCTACGAACCCAGTCCAACCGGCATTTCCAAAAGATGGCATGGATTGACATCAGTCATAAATCACGCCCCCTCCAATAGGACACTGTGGGCTGGAACCGAAATCCAATCTCACAAACTCAAGAACCAATCATCTATTGATCTGACAGGCATATAAAGGGTAGCGCACGGAATCTCTCTCTCTCTCTCTCACCTGAACCAGTAACTCGCTGCCACAGCTCAACCTGTAGCTCTGTTGCCAGAACCGGAACCAGGAACCAACTAAGTCTTTGCCGGCAACAGAAGAGTTAAACTGGGAGAAGGAGATTGAGCCATATGAAGAATTCTTTAAAGAACTTTATTCAGTTAAAGAACTTTTGAAACTGCGCCTGCCCGCCTGTACCCATCTGATCAGTGGAGTCAACTGCAATACGAAAGTGTTCAGTCATTTAAATAGCTATTGAGTCTTAAGAAACTTGACCCTTGGAAACAAACAGGGCCCTGCTTTCCTCAAAGGGCCATGCTTTCCTTTGTTTTCAAGTAACTACGGTGGAAACCCTGCTTGCAAAGATTTTGTGCACTACCTTGGAGCCTTCAAACCAGTGGAAAATCTGTTTGGAAAAGACTCTGTTTTCGCGAAACCCCAACTTCCAGGAGCATTGACTGAGTGGAAGTTCTTGGACAAAGCTGAACCGGACTGCCTTTGTTCCAAACAACACGGACCTCGTGCCATGTGCTGTTATCTGAGCCCGAAGCCAGAGAGGCCTCTCTGTGACGAAGTTCAGATAAGTTTAACAGTTTGGAGTTTATCATTCATGACATTTGAGAAATCAATTAGAAATGTTATTATGTGATTCATAACTCTAGAATGTGTAATATCATTTAGTTTTGCTTAAATATGAATGTGTGTTGCATTAAACTGTTCTGTTTGACAATTTTACAAATAAAACCTGTCAACGCCGAGAAATATCTTCTCATTCCTGTTTAACTGTTTTAGTCTGAAATTGACACACGTTAATAGACACCAGATTATAGGTGGCCCTGCCTATCCTTAATCATTGAATAATAATCAGTTAATGGAAATTGTGGTAACAAGTAATGATAGGATCTTTCTCGGCACCTAAACGTAAATGAGACTGATATATATATAACGAGAAGTTACCTGACATAAATACTAACCTGCGTAGTTATTTAATGTCTGACTAACAATACTAATGAGAGACTCACCTTCGTCTTACTAACCGGTATTGTAGTCAATGTGTTTATAACCTTTTTTGTTTAACGATTTGTGTGTTATCATATGCGATCCCATGGTCTTTGATTTGGTCACGGAAGTGATTTGTCTTTGATTTGTTGATCTAGAGTTGAATTTTAATTAGTTTTTCCCTTTTGTATAATTAGTGTAGTGCTACATTTAGTCTTTGGAATTGGTGTCTGCGTCCAAGTATTACGGAAATTGAGTTCCAGGATTCTAGGATTCGTGATAAGGTGATACTATAAATTCACTTCTTTAATTGAAATGTATAAGTGTACCTTACGCTACAACAGTGCAATGCAAAGCATGCATTTTACAAATTCCAATTTACACAATATATCAGGCCAGGGGAAAGGAGCATAGGGGAGATCAAAATAAACAATACAAGTACTAGTAATGCAAAGCAAGTAGTATGATAAACATTGTATCAGTGCTATTTTACAGGAGAGTAAATGACTAAATTACAAGTACTGTCTGAAAAGATGTGTTTTGAGTAAGCGCCGGAAGGAGGTCAAGGACTCTGACTTCAGTGGGTCGTTCCACCACTTAGGGGCCAGAGATGAGAAGGAGCGGCTCTGGAGGAAGGAGACTGCAGAGGAGGCACAGTTAGTCTCTTGGTACTGGAAGACCGCAGTGGTCTGGAGGGGATGTATGGGTAGACATGGGTCTGAAGGTAGCTTGGTGCAGTGTAGTTGGTGCAGTTGGTATCGGGAGCCAGTGGAAGCAGCGGAGCAGTGGAGTACCGTGTGCAAATCTGGGCAGAGAGAATACCAGACGAGCCGCAGAGTTCTGGATAAGCTGGAGTGGCGGGTAGTAGTTGCAGGCAGGCCGGCCAGGAGGGAGTTGCAGTAGTCCAGGCGGGAGAGGACCAGTGACTGGACGAGCAGCTGGTGTAGTTGCTGAGGAAGGGTTGGATTCGGCGCATGTTGCTCAGGAAGAATCTGCAGGTGCGTGTCAGCATGGTGATGTGCTGAGTGTAGGAGAGCGCAGGATAGAGGGTGACTCCTAGGTTCTTAGCCGAGGAAGAGGGAGAGAGTGTCATAGATTCCAAGGGGATTGAGATGGAGAGATCAGCAGAAGGTGAGGAAGAGGGGGGAAAAAAGAGGAGATCCGATTTGGAGAGGTTGAGTTTGAGGTGATGCGAGTGCATCCAGGCGGAGATAGCAGACAAACGGGAAGAGATGCGAGAGGGGATGAGAGGGTCAGAAGAGGGAAATGACAGGAAGATCTGGGCATCATCTGCATAGAAGTGGTAAGACAAACCAGGGGATGCGATGAGGGCCCCAGGGAGCGAGTGTAGAGAGAGAATAGGAGCGGGCCCAGGACGGAGCCTTGGGGTACGCCTGTGAGGAGAGACTGGGGGGTGGATGAGGAACCTCGCCATGTCACTTGATAGGTCCGGTTGCTGAGTGTTAAGGTACAATGCTTCAGTTGAAGCAACCCTTCAGGTCCCAGTGAATCAGGCACCCCAGTGAGCGCTTCCAGTAACAGTGTAACAGTAACAGTACAGGCCCGGGAAGTAAAGTCTGTTCGTTTATCTTCGTTTATTGAAAGTTTCACACAGCCTTTTATAAATCTACAAGCAATATTTCAAAAGGAGGTTCGGGGCCGTCCCGAACCTGGATGATATTTTCTTGGCATATGTCCCGGGGCAGTTCCGAGACACGGGAAGCAATAATTCATAAGGTATTCTTTATAATTGGGGAAACAATATTTCATCCAGACATGGAAGCACTGGTACCAAGGACACAGCACACACTATACTGATAAGAACATGTTATATAGTTTTGGTTCATTAACTAAAGAATGTCCAAGGCAGTAGAAATTATTGCCACACATATAAGTCTGAGCAGAGAAATAAGAACAAGGAAACCCTTATAAGAGCAAGTTTTAACTAGTATCTTACTGGAAAGCAATTTTACCCCAACACTGAGGTAGGTGGAGAACCAGGTGAGAGCAGTCGCAGAGATTCCAAGGTCAGCGAGGCAGGAGAGGAGTGATCAACAGTGTCAAATGCTGCGGAGAGATCAAGGAGGATGAGGACTGAGGAGAGGGAGGCCGCCCGAGCACAGCTGAGGGAGCCAGTGACTGCCAGGAGAGCTGTCTCAGTGGAGTGAGCTGTGCGGAAGCCGGATTGCACAGGATCCAGGAATGAATGATGGGGAAGTAATGCAGAGAGCTGACGGTGGACCACCCGCTCGAGGGTCTTTGGGAGGAAGGGGAGTAGGGAGACAGGGCGGTAGTTCTGAGGGGAGGTGGGGTCAAGGGTAGGTTTCTTGAGGTGTGGCATGACAGCAGTTTGTTTTAATGCAGAGGGGAAACAGCCAGTGAGTAGTTGAGGAGGGAGGAGAGTAGATCGGGAGCAGTCACTTGGAAGAGGCGAATAGGGAGAGTGTCCAGGGCACATGTTGTAGGTTTGTGACCTAGGAGGAGAGAGGAAAGTTCAGAGTCTGAGACATGAGAGAATGAAGAAAAGGAAGCTTGGTAGGTGGGAGACTTGGGCATGGTGGGAGAGGAGGGGGGACTGTTGAAGTGCTTGCGGATGCCTGTGATCTTGGAGAAGAAGGAGGCGAAATAATCTGCAGTGAGAGATGAGGGAGGTGAGATGAGTTTGCGGGGGTTGTGGACAATACAAAACTAACACATCCAACCCCTTGCAATGTCGGGAAAGTCCTTTCTTATGTGTTTACAGGCAGAACAACACAACCACCTTCCCCACGGCCACTGCCATGACTGCACCGCACACAACCTCAAACAACGCAGACAATAAAGAAACCGTAAGATAACAATGTTTTACAACGCAGACAATATGCAGAAAAATGACAAAGAAAACAAAGAACAAGATCTGCATTTTACAACAAAGATAATAAGCAAGTGAATAACCCAATGTAAGTGAATAATATAATGTGATAATTAAGCTTATTAACACAATCCGTGACAGTTAAATACAGTATTAAATCAGTATTATGAAATGTTTTTACTGTAACTGCTTGAGTGCTATTCTGTCAGCAGGGGCTTCGCAGTTTGAATGTTTTTCTTTGTATTATTGTTACGTGCATGTGCTCTGTGTCTGTTCTCCTCCTATCCCTATTGTACGCAGGTGTCCCGCTGTGATTGGCTCTCATCCCCGTCACTCAACTCTGCTGTTCCGTGCTGTTCCTGTCCAATCAGAAGTCTCCAACTACTGCTTAAATACCCCGTCATTCCTCCATTACGGGAGACTACCGATTGCAACGCCATTTCGTGTTGCTACCCTGTCCGTTTGTGTAAAATACCTTTGTGATTGATTGTTCTTCCTTGTGTAAATATCCACTGTTTCTTCTCTGTTTTGTTTTCCGTTTACATTGTATTCTGTATTGTGCTCTGTTCAGGGGAGAACGGGTAGATAGGCGAGATACCCATGGGTTTACACGGTTATACGTAGGGATGTATGTTGTCTAGCACATTAGGTATTTAGGTAGGGGTGCTGATCACCCCTCTGTACTAGTTGTTAGGTTTAGATAGTTTAGTTAGTGTAGCTAGTTAGGGTCGTCCTACAAATACAAGTCAGGTAGTGGTTTACTCTTTTAGACTAGCTTAGATAGGTTTTGTTTTGTTTCAGTGTTAGCCAACACCGACCAGGGTGTTTTCCTCTGTATATTTGTTAATTATTTGTATCATTATCATCACGTGTTTTTGTATACTGTACATACTTGTACATACTCCCCTCCCCATTGTAAATAAACCCTTCTTATATATATATATCTTATTGATATTGTGTTGGTTTTTGCACTCCCTTCACTCTCCCACTACTGCATTTGTGTGTTTTACGTTACGCTCCTCTTATCCCCTTACATCAGCCACTTGGGGTCGTAACAATTATTGTCAACCCGTGCAGTATGGGGGTGGAACAGTCCATTTCCTTGGACAGAGGATGCACACAGCAAGACACTCAGTCTGCCTTTGAACTTGAGAGGGACTGCTGACTGTTTGTGCAGCCTCTTTGTATTACCGCAGACAGTTTTCACTGTTATCCAGTTCTCCTCTCTAGCGATAGGTGGCATTGCGGTTTGTTTATTTTGGTATTTCGTATTACATTGCTATGAACTGTGGAATGCCTTTTTTCAGGAATGTTTTCTTGAACAGAGAACTTTGTGGGAACTGCATTAAGGACAATTGGTTTACAATGGAACTGTGCGGTCTCTGTCAGCTTTTTACATACTTCATGGCCACAAACTACAACACCTAAGTGAACAGGCCTGGATTGTTGCTATGTATTAGGAGCAAATCCAGTGACCATCTCCTGGGACCTCACACACAGCATACCTGCTTATTTGAAGTGGTATGTGAAGAGTCTCCTTTTAATTGCTCTCAGAAAAATCAGACTGTAGAGTAGATTGAATCAAACAGAGTCTTTATTCAAGCTGCTTGGAGAAAAGTAATACACACAGACACACAGGTCTCTGTCCTTACTTCCCTAAAATCATAGAGCTTATATGATGTTATATACATATTGTGATATCCTGGACAGGGTGAGTTTGAACCAATAAGGGGGAGACAACTCCCTATCTTATGATATCCTCACTATCTTCCTGATTAAGCTTAAACACAATATTTCTATTTTATGCCCAAATATGGAGACATATGTGACCATTTCGTTATTTATATTCCACACGTATCCAACGCATGTCTAGATAGGCAAAGGGGGGTTGTGTGCCCACTTCCCCATCTTCTTGTGGTTTTACAGAACGTACGTTCTGTACTAAATTTGTATTTTGTGTCTGCAGAGAGATGCATCTGGTACAAACCGGTAGAAGCTGGTCTCGTTATGTGCTCTTTGGTGAACTCATGTAGGGGGGGGCTATTTGGGGCCTCTTCAGTCCCTCCTGTCGGCCAAGTGGAGCAGAGCGAGAGTAAGCCGAAACAGAAAGGTCAATCTGGCCACAACTCCACAACCTCAAATATAATTGCACTTAAGGACAGCTGGGATGTGACACCAGATATATATATATATATATATATATATATTTATGTATCACAGAAAAGTATCCATCTCCCTCAGCCCGCCAGTTCTACCAGCGGGCAAGACGGAGGAAGGGAAGATGCTTGCAGAGGAGACAGGGAAAAGAGCATCAGAGGCC
This sequence comes from Amia ocellicauda, assembly GCF_036373705.1. Lineage (NCBI taxonomy): Eukaryota > Metazoa > Chordata > Actinopteri > Amiiformes > Amiidae > Amia > Amia ocellicauda. The sequence goes on along the minus strand of NC_089866.1, from coordinate 29,764,722 downwards.
TTTCTAACGAGATAATGAATGAGTTGTAAAGCCAGATAGAGACAAACGAAAAAACCAGTGCTGCATAACTGCATAACCCTGCCGCCCAGATGTTTTGCTAACCAGGACCACCACCCTCCTGTGGAGGAGTTGGTGTCCCGTAATTGGTTACTCACTTTACGTATGTGATCAGCCAAATCATAGATATGTTCAGAAGAATCGGGTATGTATGTACAACACTCCTTACCTATGAGGGCACATGTACCTCCTTGGGCAGCAATCATGTAATCTAAAGCTACACGTTTCTGCAATGTGATTGTCCTGATGGCCACCACTTCAGTGGTGATGTTAGACAAAGCATCAGCGGTATCATTGGCAACAGTTTCTAGCATAGATGCAATCGTACAGATTTCTTTAGTATTGCGCGCTACCCCAAAATTAAGAAACAATGTCATATAAAATCTAGTACTCTCATATATTTCTCTTGCATGCAGATGGCTGACAGGGATGCCCGGGAGCATGGACACATGGCGTATTGCAGGATACATATATCCCAAATAGGAGCAACCAGTGAAATTTACAGGGAGTATCCAATAAGCCCTGAGGCCACAAATCCAGTATGTTCCATTGGTGGACGGCGTTAGGGTATTAGAGGTGAAGTTATAATAGAACGTATGTTGGGATTTTATTCCCGTTATATTACGTGAGCCAAGAACTCCAATAGTGACACAACTACTAAACCCTAGCACACGCTGGAGGGAAGTGTTTTGACATATACATTCCTCGGAGGGGAGAGAATAGGCCAATTTCAGAGAATACAGTTTCCGTCTTGTTACATTAAGTCGGCCAAATCCCCATCCCCCCACCGGTCGACTATACCAGGTTTGATTAGGGTAATGAGTACAGAGGGAGTCGCTACGATTGTTCTTTTGTCGCCATTGTGTGAGATTGGGAGTGATGCCTCCAAAGGTGCACCTATATCGTGAAAACCCACACTCTACGGTTTCTGCCCCTAGTGGGGCACCACTGTCAACCGCTGCAGGTACATGCATGCATATCCAACATTTTGATACATTTAATGCCTTCCCAAAAGCTGTAGTAAGTTGGTGAAAGGTGTTCCATTCTTCTCCAGCGTGATGCATATGGTGGGGATCTGTTGTTGTGGAAGTGTTCTGCACCAACCACAAGCTGCAGAGGAATAGTATGAAGAATCCTGAGGGAAGAAGCAGAAGTTACTTTATCACGGTAAAAGACAAATTGCAGGACGATCGCAGCTGCCTCCCTTGGAAGGAAAAGGGATTAGTTATGAGTCTTACCATACAACTTTACCAGTGTTTCCACCGAGAACCGCCCTCCTATCCGTCAACACAGACCGAGGAGTCTGTGGCGAGAAGGACAATATGCGGGCTAGACCAACGAGGGCGTAGGCCCGCACGAGGTGGGAGATGGCGAACCATGACATGGGAGCCAACAGGGGGAAGGGAGGGCGGGGCAGAAGATCGGAGACGATCATGAAGATCATGAAGAGATTGCAAAGTGCGGGCGTGGCCATGAAGGCCAGAGAGATGTGTGCAAAGGGTCTGCACATAGGACCGAAGGTAGTCCTTGAAGGGCGCCGAGGGGTCTGTGGGGCTCCAAAGGTCACTCGGCAATTGTATAGCCCGTCCAGTCATAAGCTCATAGGGAGAAAGCGAGGTTTGATGGGACGGGGCAGCACGCAGCTTATATAAGACAGCGGGTAGAGACACCGTCCAGCCTTTACCCGAAGAAAGGAGGGCCTTCGTGAGGCTTTCCTTAAGTGTGCGATTAGTGCGTTCCACAAGACCACTGCTTTGTGGGTGGTATGGTATGTGAAAGCGTTGTCTGACACCCAAGAGAAGGCAGGCCAATTTCATAACCTTCCCCGTAAAATGAGTGCCCTGATCAGAATCCATCTGACACGGCACGCCCCAGCGGGGAATGACCTCAGTGGCCAACAAACGGGCCGCAGTGGTTGCAGAACAATCGCAACAAGGAAAGGCACCCACCCACTTGGTGAAGTGGTCAATGATAACAAGACAGTAGGCTTTGCCATGGCATTTAGGGAGAGGGCCAGCGAAATCAATCTGTACGTGCTCTCATGGGCCACGTGGACGGGGTTGATGAGAGGGCGCAGAGCGAATGGGCTTTCCTGGATTGGTATGTGCACATGGAATGCAATGTTGACAATAAACTGCCACATCTCGGCCCATCCTGGGCCACCAACAATGACAGCGCAACTGTGCGAGCATAGCCTTACGTCCATTATGTCCAGGGCCATGATATTGGTCAAGCAGAGTGTGATGTATGCAGGCGGGGGCAATGGCACCAGAATTAGACGGATGCCGCCATATGCCTGGAGTGTCCTGGAAGGCCTGTGGGAACGAGGCATGGACAGGAGGATCAATGGTGTCCTTTTGAAGCTGTGAAAGATTGACATTAGTTATCCGGGAAGAGTCAGAAAGAGAGGAGACGAGGGCAGCGGGAGAAGAAGCCGCTGCCTTTGCAGCATGGTCCGTTAAAGAGTTCCCCTGAACATGGGGATCCGAGGAGTCATGGCGGTGAGCCTTAATCTTGACCACCGCCAATGAGCGGGGGAGGCAGATGGCCTGAGCGAGGGCTTGGATGTAAGAAAAATTCTTAATAGGGAGCCCTGTTGTAGTGACAAAACCCTAGCGTTGCCACATGGCCATATAATCATGCACAGCAACCTAGGCATAGTGGCTGTCAGTGAAAATATTCACAGCTTGGCCAGATGCAAGGGAGCAGGCTTCTGTTAAGGCTACCACTTCTGCCACTTGAGCAGAGCAATGACCGGGGAGAGAGCCAGACTCCATAACCTGACCGTGTTGAGAGACCAGAGCCCAACCGGTATGTGGCACACCATCAGAATAGAAACGGGAACCATCCACGTATAGCTCGCTGTCTGGGAAAGCTAGAGGTTGTTCAGAGAACTGTGAGTAATCGTCGTGGCAGAGAACATTGGGACATGAGTGTGGTGGCCCCTCGGTTAAGAGGCCTGAAGCGGGATTACAACGAGTGTCTTTGACAATGTGGATGGACTTATCCCGAGGGAGTAAAACAGCCTCCCAGCGAGCACGGCGGGAATCAGAGACTGAGCGCAACTTACCCGTGTGCAAGAGGGCGACAATGGTATGTTGAGTATGAAGTATTACATCGGAGCAGAGAACCAAAGGCTCGCTGGCAGACACTGCCCAAGCTGCACAGTCAACAGCGGACATACAGGGGTGCATGCCTGCTGTGGCGGCAGGCTGTTTAGAGAAGAAGTAGGCCACAGGGCGATCGCGACCACCGTGGTCCTGCGTCAGAACTGCCGTGCAGCAGGTCCTGGATCGGTTGTGAAACCTGTGTGAAATTAGGAATAAAAGAGCAGCAATAGTTTAATAATCCCATTACTTTGCGTACTGCACGGACATTGTGTGGGACAGGCATCTGAAGAATGGCTTGTTTACGGTCCACGGTCATAGACTTGTGTCCTACAGACAGGAGATGACCCAGATATTGGACTTCAGGTTTGGCTATCTGAGCTTTGCGTGGATTGACTTTAAACCCTGCTGTGGACAATGTGGACAGAACGAGAGATAGTGCCCCCATACGGGAGGTCGTATCTGAAGAAGCGATTAGAATGTCATCAACATATTGGATGCATGAGGAGCTCCAAGGAGTAAGATTGAGGGGTTCTAGGAAAGAAGCTAGAGCTTGATGGAACAGTGTGGGGCTATTGTGAAACCCCTGGGGTAGTCGTGTCCATGTAAATTGCTGTGAACCTAGTGTGAAAGCAAACTTGTCTTGTGAATCAGGGTGCAGAGGAAGGCTCCAAAAACCATTGGATATATCCTATGAGAATATAACATGAGATGCTTCAACAGCATTAAAGATTGTTGAGGGGTTAGCAACTATGGGATGCAGACGTGGTGTAACCTTATTCAAGTGTGTATAGTCTATTGTGAGACGCCAAGAGCCATCTGGTTTGGCAACTGGCCAGATAGGTGAGTTAGTAGTTGAGTGTGCATGTCTTATGATGCCAGCCTGCTGTAATTGGAACACTATGTTCAGTACAGCAGTCAAAGCTTGTGGTTTAATCGGATATTGCTTGTGTGCTGGGTGCACTGCACCAGGGACCGAAATAGGTGGGACCTGAGCCAAACCGCAATCTTGTTTGTGTCTGGCCCAGATATGAGGAAGTGCAGCACAGACAGCTCCACAACTATCAGTGGGCCACTGTGGGGGAGGCGAAATGTATGTGGGAGAAATGGCTGATACTGACACACAGTGTCGCGGTGTGTGTTAAGCTGTTATGCGAGCCCATAGGGGTTTTCCAATGTATCTGATTATTCCTTGCATCTACTAAAGCCCCTGCTTCGCGGAGAATGTCAATGCCCAATATAGTTCCTTCAGGGTTTTTGCACACCTAAAAAGAAACGGGGATTAAGAAATCTCTAAAAGCTGGGGGGTGCTTAGAAATGCAACTAACGCAGCCCCCCCTATACCAGAAATGTGAATTTTCTTTCGTGTGGTCGGAAGAGGAAGGTCGGTTATCGAAACAGAGGCGCCTGTGTCCACTAACATTGTGCATTGCCGGCCTCCTAACAATGCCGTTATGTGTAATCTTGGATCCCCTGTGCCGACCGAGGAGGCCGCAATATCCTATTTATTATTTATTTGGCGTGTCAGATCCTGTATAATTTTCAACAGATCTTCGGTACGTGGCTGCTCAGACATCTGAAGTTGGTTTCTGTTTCTCTGGAAATTGGGTGGTGGATTACCACGTCCCGCTATCCAACAGTTATTTTGATGGTAACCTGACTTTCCACTGACTGTACATGTCGGTCCAGTACCACTCAGTGCCTTTGGGTTATGACAGTTTTGGGACCCGTGGCCTAATAGACCACACCTAAAACACTGCCCAGTCGGGGAGGTGTTGACTGCAGCCATGGGGATTCTCGTTAGTTTCTGCTGGTTTGTTTGCTTTAGTTTCTACCTCAGCAGCCCACCGCACTAACTCCTGATACGTGTTTCCAACAGATATTCCCATAGCTAGGATGTTTTGATGCGTCTGTGACATGCCATCTTTCAACATTGACAGAAACACAGCTTGGTCTCTGTTGGCTCTATCGTCTCCAGAGTGTTCCTGATAAGCTATGAATTTTGTTTCAGCATAATCAATTACTGACTCGCCTTTATTTTGTTTAATGCCTACTACTATTCCCCAATTTCCCTTACTTTGTCCTAGGGCTTGCTTTATGTCTTTGCCGAATGCCTCGATCAAATCTGCGCATTCTTGCACGTCTTTTGTTTCCACACAAGCCCAGTCCCAGTCCTATGTCGGAGTTTTTCTAATTGAAGCCATACATTGGAAGGGCATTTGGCTTTCAATATGATGTGAACATCTCTAGGGTGAAGAAGATTAATCAACATCTTTTCATTCAGTTTTTCCCAAAATTCTGTATTACCTTGATTTATTTTCAATTTAGGTAATGAAGCGCAAATCATTTCCTTTTCCCCTGGCGAAAAGGGAGTATGTACTCGGGTGGTATATTCTGTGGTATTTCCATCCTTGTCTCTTTTAGTGCGGGTTTTAACCTGCATTGGAGCGGCAGGCACTGTTTTAACGTCTGGCTCTCTATGCCCGGGTTGGAAAGGCGACAGGTCTGGATATAATCCCGAAGTACCTGTATTGTACGGCGGGGTTGCCACGCCAAAACCTCCGCTATTCTTATTTCGCTCATATTCCACGCTTTGTGTTCTAAATCGTCCCAGTCGACACTTTCCTCATCATCTGATTCCTCTGGGTCGTCTGAGGTGCGTGCGCCAAGTGCAGCAGCACAGCGGACGCCCACCCTTTTCACTTTCACACTCCATTTATTCCATTTGGTTTCACTATCTCTTAGAACTTTAGTAGTCTAGATGGCGGCATCACCTACTATTTTGAAAGCCAGAAGTCCCACCCTCCTACATACCATAGACCGGAAGTCCCGCCCTCCCTTGTCAGCCATCTTGGATGATATCGGCCATCTTGGATGGCAGCCATTTGTAAGGTCATAGGTCATCTGGTAAGATGGCAGCCATCTTGGATGGCAGCCATTTGAAAGGTCATAGGTCATCTGGTAAGATTGTAGCCATTTTGGATGGCAGCCATTTGTAAGGTCATAGGTCATCTGGTAAGATGGCAGCCATCTTGGATGTCAGCCATTTGTAAGGTCATAGGTCATCTGGTAAGATGGTAGCCATTTTGCTAGGGTGACATCCATCATGGTGAGGGTCCGAGAGTACCTCACCCTGCTGGTGTGGAGGTGTAATGTTTAATAGCATAAACTGTGTTTTTAAGGTTATATTGTTTTATGATACTGTTTTAGTAAATAAAAAGAGAATAAGAAAATATTTTGTATACATTTTATTTTAGGTTATAATGTTTAATGATTTGTTTTAGTAAATTCAAAAATAAGAAGTTGTAAATACACATATACTTCTAAGGTTATATTGTTTGATTATACAGTTTTAGTAAATTAAAAAATAAGAAAAATAAACATTTTATATATATTTAAGGTTATATTGTTTTATGATACTGTTTTTGTAAATTAAAAAAGAAAAATGAATATTTACCCAGAGTGGGATTTGAACCCACATGGACATATGTCCATGTGTTTTTAGTTTATATGTTTTATGATTAGGCTTAGGATGATACTGTGTTGGCAAAATAAAAAGGTAAGAAAAAATCAATTAAGAAATGTATAGACTTACATATATTGCATGTCATTACATACATATTTAAGCAAACACAGATAAACACACATGCCTATATCTCTTTAGTTTATATTTATCAATAGACACTAAAGACAAATACACCACTTTTCTTAGAGAACAACAGTGAAATGTATAGAATTATATCTGTACATTTTGACCAGCCCTGTATTTATTATATATGTTACATTACTGAATGCTCAAACGTAGCCTTAACATGTATCATATTTAAGAATATATTGCACTTAATTTCATTACACATATTATATGTTTTATTTATCAATAGACACTAAAGACATGTACACCACTTTTCTTAGAGAGACACAGTGAAGCACTATTTGTGAGTACTTATATGTATAAAATAATATATAATATATGTATATATAATATCATTTGTTTGTGCTCAAATGTATATAATTAATAAAATACACACACAGACACACACACACACACAATGGTGACTTGTATTGTGACAAACAAGCATTTTACAACATGGAACATAGTCAGAAGCAGAAAAAGATACTCCACAAAATGTTGTACAGATACTTGTAATTAATTTCTGGTTCACAACACCAACATTGGACAGAAAGAAACACTGACCTGTACGGAGTAATGTCATTCCATAACATTTCCAGCATATTCCATATATATTCTATTAAGTCTTTCACTGTTGGCTTCTTTTTCAAAGTTATACCTGATTCTGGCAACAAAGTACACCAGGTATCTATTGTAAATAAAGTGAGAAACACTTAAGTTTATATTCCTTTGAAAATACCTTATTTTTCAAACCTACAAATACATGGTGACAACTGCAAGCATGAAACACATACAAAACACAGAAATAGGGACCACATTGCAAGGATATAATAAGCACAAATGGTATTTTACTGCAAATTTTAAGTTTTGTAAAATTATTTATATAACTTCTAGGAGTAATCTGCAAACTACATAGTGAAAATGCAATCAGTCTTCAGGAAACACATACAGCAGACAGAAATAAGCACAACGTCATATTTATATGACCCAAAACTGCATTCTACTAAACCCTGAAACTCTGAAAAATCACTGAAAACTCTATGTTTTGTAAAATGGCTTATTTCACAGACACAGAACCAAATAGGTTCACCCTCAACATAGTCCAGCACTTACACAAAGTATGATGTAAACTTAAAGGTTTACCAGTAGTACAGGGGTATTATTAATCTATTCATGCAACTTTTAGACACTTGTCTAATACAGAGCTAACAACGGCATTGAGAGCGGGTAGCAGGGCTTAGACAATGCTGTGCGCTGGGGTTTAAAATGACTCTGTAGGCCAGGGCTTCAAAACCCCTACCAACTCCAACCCCTAAAATACTAAGAATATGTATATGTATTATATATGTATTACTATGTACATTAATGTGGTTTATACTTTTGATTTAATTTGACATAATTGTATCATATTTTTAATTACAAATTCATATTTATATATATATATATATATATATATATATATATATATAACAAATACTGTATAATAATAGTAATAATAATGCAAAAACATATTAAGCAATCATATTTTTACTTAATTTAATAATAATAATGATAATAATAATAATAATAATAATTTAAAAACATATTAAACAAAACTCACCCTGACTTTGTCACAACCACAGGATGGGGAACCTCTGCTGTAGACCCTCATCCACTCTGTCAACAGTTTGTAGGTGACTTGTGACAAGGGCAGAAACATGAAAACTCAGTCTTGGTGGGGTGTTTCTGTCCAGTGGTCTGATCTGATACAACTTTCTACTACATTTCATACTCTATTAAAACAGAACAAATTAGTAGTTAATTAAAAAAGTGTTAAATCTGCTACTCTTATGAGTGTCTCTACAGCCCCTCATTGCTCCCTTGCATTACAGAGCATGACATGTGCTCTTCACATTGAAATTCACATTCATGTTGATGTAGGACTCGTCAACACAAAAATGTACAAAAATACATGAAATACGTAAACAATACAAACATTAAGAACAGAAACCACTTTCAATCTGACATTTCACAGTATAGAAATTAAATAAATTTGAATTACCTCATGGCTTTCCTCAGGCTCGGAGCCAGGCCCGGTCTTGCCATCAGCGTCAGAAGCTGAGCGCTCTGTGTAAGATTCAGAGTATAGTTCAGCTGTGAGCGGTGGAGAGGGGAAAGGGAGATGCAGAGCAGGCAGAGTGTCTGTGAGACGGGTCTCTGTCCTGCTTGTCCTGCAGAGCCTCTCTTATCTGAAATGGCACTGGACACACCCAAAGCAGCAACGCCCCCAGACAGCAGGTCCTTAAGAGAGGACACTGTCAAATTTAACATTCAATAAAAGTCCACTGTTTTGACCATTTTCAGTTAATCAGTTACATAATCCTCAGCATCAAATGCATTGAGACCGTACACAGCTTTCAGATGACTTGTACTTTAATATATGTTGTATATTTAGGCTACCCTGTTATTGCTTGAATAAAATGTTATTTTATGAGAGCAGTAAGAAAAAGGGGGAACAAAGATATATAATTGAATTAATAATTTTAAGCACTCTTGCTATTAGAAATAACTAAGATGAAGGCCTAAACTGGCTATCTAGTAACTGTTTAAAAAGAAATGGTTTTCTGTGAGTGTGCTAAAGAATTGAACTTCTCATTTCTGTCATTACAGTGAACTAACTGGAATACGTAGTATACACCTAACAATTGCTTAGAATGAAATGCTTTTCTTTATGAAATGTAAGATGAGTGCTCAGAATAATTAGACATCTATATTTCGACCCGGGCTTGATTATGTTGACAGTTTATGGCTGTGCTTTGCCATTAATCCAGATCTCACCTTGTTCTCTATGGGTTGGTTTCAGAGCATGATTAGCACTAGGTTAAGTACATTACTCAGAATATGGCACTCACCATTGTTTGGTATACAAAATGATTTAGCCTGAAGGACAATAAACCATTGGTATATAGTACTATACTAGGTTAGCAAAAGTAATTTACCCATGTACATAAACAACTTACAGTCTGAATTAAACCTTCTTGGCTCTGTCTCACATGTACCAACTTTTAAAATCTCAATTTGACTTACTAGTAAAAGTTACAAAGTGAGAGGGATTTAACCAAAGACAAAGAACTGTCTATTTTTTTAATTAAACCTTAATCATTTTTGCCATTATCAATATGTTGAATACCTAAAATGTGCACATAACAGAAATATTTACACAGAAATGTGTTTCCTTATGAGACTAGTGAAGGCTTAAAAGTGATAATAATAAAAAGAAAGAAATGTGTCAATATTGGTCTCTTAAAGGGAACTATATAGAAACAACTCATTTGTGCTATTAAAATAAGTAAACTGAATATGGCACACAAAGACTGTGCGGCAATAATTAAACTGCTCTGTAGTAAAAGCCATGAAACCGGGTCTGATTACATATTCCTTCTTTTATTGTTATTCTTAATTTTCTCTCTGGATTAGTGTCCTGGAGAAGGGCAGCACATACTTATCAGATTGGGTGGGAAACGGCAGAGCCCTGAATGCGGTTATCAGTAGCAAGCGATGGCTACGTTCTAGATAAGGCCCTACAACCAGGCATGGCCATAACACCCCAACGACAGAGCCACAGAGATCTAGTTTATGTAGCAGGTCTACGAACCCAGTACTCAGAGTGTTTTTTTTAATTATTTAAAACAGTCCTATACTTTCTCACTCTATATTGATACATGTACATTAAGTAAAAAAATAAACACACTTTGATGTTGTGATATTGCATGAGCATTTCACTTCTTTTCTACGGATTATATCTGCTTAGAAATGTTCAGTCCTGATCATTTAGACAATCTCATTCTTAAACATGAACTATTTATCTAAATTGTGTATATATGGATTACCTTTAAATATATGTATATCTTACTGTCTGTCTGTCTAAATGGAATGAGTATTTTGTACTTTATTATTTTACCATGCTACACTTACTATGCTCTCTTGTAATCTTAGTCTGTATTGCAGTTTGGGGTGTACAGTATTTCACCCTATTCAAACAAAACAGTTATTCAGTTATTCAATCTTCAGATTAACATTTTTTGTACTAAAACAATGTAAACAAGTTGAAATCGTTTTAAAAACATGTCAAGGTAAACATGTTTATACTGGTTTATCCACAGAGAGATGTATGATTGGCACAGGTATTCTTTTAGCACATGTACACCTAACAAAGAACCATAACATGGCATGATGATAAAACATGATATACATAGAACTTTAAATGATATAACACCATGGTTTTGTGTAGAAACAATGAATGGTCATGTTAGCACTGAAGGCTTTTGAAGTAGGAGGGGAGGCCTTTGTTTGATAATTGTAGTAAAGAAACTGAAACTTTGAAGGCAATTATTTCTGTCTCTGTTAAGAGTAATATGTCTGGGCAGCCTTGTTCCTCTGTATGTCTGGCTTCCTGTAGGAGATTTCAGACCAAAGCTGCTACACTGTCCTCTCACTCTTGAGCTGGAAACTGCTGCTCTGGCTGCTTCTCAAAGCTTTACCAAAGGCACTAAATCATTGTGGGTCTAAACTTCATCCTGTGTCTACAAGCTAGAGATGCTCTTGATTCCTTCATGTGAATGGAAACTATTCACTCCATTATAGAGCAAATAACATATCAAAGGTCATATTTGGTCATAAAGTCATGGCCTTACAGGGTAAACCATGAAATATTGTACTAACAAATGGAAAAAACAGTATTGTGGGTTTCTAAAATTCATGAAAATATACTATATATTAAACACAGTGATAACTGGGAACTATTAAAATATGTCATTAGCTTTAATGTAATTATAAATATTGTCTACCAGTAGTTATGATACACACATTTTCTTTAAATGTCATACATGAGATGATGTCCTTAATAATAATAATAATAATAATAATAATAATAATAATAATAATAATAGAGAAAGTCAAGAAACAACATAATGAATGAAAGAACCCAACACACACAATAACCTATTTAACCTTTTTACATCCACAGAAGGTGACTAGTCAGCTTTTCTCATGAATGTTTTAAAATCAGGATTTGGTATAGCTGTAATGTTGTTCTCTACTTGTTAGTACATTTGTTCTACTCATTAATAGCCTTGAAGCATTCCTAGTGTGAAATGCATAGAGGCACTAAACTATCTCAGTCAAGTGAAAGCATCTTGCAGTTGATGGAGATTTGTGGGATGCACATCCAGGGCACGAAGCTCCCGTTCCACCACATCCCAAAGATGCTCTATTGGGTTGAGATCTGGTGACTGTGGGGGCCAGTTTAGTACAGTGAACTCATTGTCATGTTCAAGAAACCAATTTGAAATGATTCGACCTTTGTGACATGGTGCATTATCCTGCTGGAAGTAGCCATCAGAGGATGGGTACATGGTGGTCATAAAGGGATGGACATGGTCAGAAACAATGCTCAGGTAGGCCGTGGCATTTAAACGATACCCAATTGGCACCCTGGGGCCTAAAGTGTGCCAAGAAAACATCCCCCACACCATTACACCACCACCACCAGCCTGCACAGTGGTAACAAGGCATGATGGATCCATGTTCTCATTCTGTTTACGCCAAATTCTGACTCTACCATCTGAATGTCTCAACAGAAATCAAGACTCATCAGACCAGGCAACATTTTTCCAATCTTCAACTGTCCAATTTTGGTGAGCTTGTGCAAATTGTAGCCTCTTTTTCCTATTTGTAGTGGAGATGAGTGGTACCCGGTGGGGTCTTCTGCTGTTGTAGCCCATCCGCCTCAAGGTTGTACGTGTTGTGGCTTCACAAATGCTTTGTTGCATACCTCGGTTCTAACGAGTGGTTATTTCAGTCAAAGTTGCTCTTCTATCAGCTTGAATCAGTCGGCCCATTCTCCTCTGACCTCTAGCATCAACAAGGCATTTTCGCCCACAGGACTGCCGCATACTGGATGTTTTTCCCTTTTCACACCATTCTTTGTAAACCCTAGAAATGGTTGTGCGTGAAAATCCCAGTAACTGAGCAGATTGTGAAATACTCAGACCGGCCCGTCTGGCACCAACAACCATGCCACGCTCAAAATTGCTTAAATCACCTTTCTTTTCCATTCAGACATTCAGTTTGGAGTTCAGGAGATTGTCTTGACCAGGACCACACCCCTAAATGCATTGAAGCAACTGCCATGTGATTGGTTGGTTAGATAATTGCATTAATGAGAAATTGAACAGGTGTTCCTAATAATCCGTTAGGTGAGTGTATATATATTTAAAACTTTAAGTAAATTAAAAAATACAAGTTTTAAATACACACATATATATTCGGTTATAATGTTTTATGAAACTGTAAATTAAAAAATAAAACTGTTTCATAAAACATTAGCAGCTTGTTTATATGTGTGTATTTAAAACTTGTATTTTTTAATTTACTAAAACAGTATCATAAAACAATATAACCTTAAAAACACAGTTTATGCTATTAAACATTACACCTGCACACCAGCAGGGTAAGGTACCCTCGGACCCTCACCATGATGGATGTCACCCTAGCAAAATGGCTACCATCTTACCAGATGACCTATGACATTACAAATGGCTGCCAACCAAGATGGCTGCCATCTTACCAGATGACCTATGACCTTACAAATGGCTGCCATCCAAGATGGCCGATATCAACCAAGATGGCTGACAAGGGAGGGCGGGACTTCCGGTCTATGGTACGTATGAGGGCGGGACTTCCGGCTGTCAAAATAGTAAGTGATGCCGCCATCTAGACTACTAACTTTGATTTCGAACTTCAAACTTTCCGCTTCTGCCCATAATTCACAACTGTTTATGTTGTACTGCTGTCATGGTCTGCATTTTATCCTCTTGATTTTTACTGACTTGGCAGAGAATAATTACTGCCCTTTCAATTTTGTATTTCTTTTGTTTGTTCCACCAGTCTCTGTGTTCCTCGGGGGTCCATCCATCATCTATCATTGACTTCTCTGTCTTTTTATTTTTGTCCCTCAAAATTCAATAACACTCTGATATGACATTTTTTAATATATGTATATTATATATATATATATATATATATATATATATATATATACACTCACCTAAAGGATTATTAGGAACACCTGTTCAATTTCTCATTAATGCAATTATCTAACCAACCAATCACATGGCAGTTGCTTCAATGCATTTAGGGGTGTGGTCCTGGTCAAGACAATCTCCTGAACTCCAAACTGAATGTCTGAATGGGAAAGAAAGGTGATTTAAGCAATTTTGAGCGTGGCATGGTTGTGGGTGCCAGACGGGCCGGTCTGAGTATTTCACAATCTGCTCAGTTACTGGGATTTTCACGCACACCCATTTCTAGGGTTTACAAAGAATGGTGTGAAAAGGGAAAAACATCCAGTATGCGGCAGTCCTGTGGGCGAAAATGCCTTGTTGATGCTAGAGGTCAGAGGAGAATGGGCCGACTGATTCAAGCTGATAGAAGAGCAACTTTGACTGAAATAACCACTCGTTACAACCGAGGTATGCAGCAAAGCATTTGTGAAGCCACAACACGTACAACCTTGAGGCGGATGGGCTACAACAGCAGAAGACCCCACCGGGTACCACTCATCTCCACTACAAATAGGAAAAAGAGGCTACAATTTGCACAAGCTCACCAAAATTGGACAGTTGAAGACTGGAAAAATGTTGCCTGGTCTGATGAGTCTCGATTTCTGTTGAGACATTCAGATGGTAGAGTCAGAATTTGGCGTAAACAGAATGAGAACATGGATCCATCATGCCTTGTTACCACCGTGCAGGCTGGTAGTGGTGGTGTAATGGTGTGGGGGATGTTTTCTTAGCACACTTTAGGCCCCTTAGTGCCAATTGGGCATCGTTTAAATGCCACGGCCTACCTGAGCATTGTTTCTGACCATGTCCATCCCTTTATGACCACCATGTACCCATCCTCTGATGGCTACTTCCAGCAGGATAATGCACCATGTCACAAAGGTCGAATCATTTCAAATTGGTTTCTTGAACATGACAATGAGTTCACTGTACTAAACTGGCCCCCACAGTCACCAGATCTCAACCCAATAGAGCATCTTTGGGATGTGGTGGAACGGGAGCTTCGTGCCCTGGATGTGCATCCCACAAATCTCCATCAACTGCAAGATGCTATCCTATCAATATGGGCCAACATTTCTAAAGAATGCTTTCAGCACCTTGTTGAATCAATGCCACGTAGAATTAAGGCAGTTCTGAAGGCGAAAGGGGGTCAAACACAGTATTAGTATGGTGTTCCTAATAATCCTTTAGGTGAGTGTATATATACACGTATATATACACGTATATATACAACTGTCTAACTGGATCTATTGGGTTTAAACAATCTGACCGAAATACACTTAAGTACTCTTTGAGATCTTCCTGGCAGTTCTTTTGTGGCTAATTTAGCACATAACAGAGTTATTTGCTGCACACTTAGGCGGAATCTGCCAGTTCGGGCAGATATGCTAAATAAAATGATCTGTAACAATCTCCGTTTCCTCAGAATGTGTGGGGGATCTGTATCCAGTATAAAACAAAACAGTTATAACACACAAATATCTGCTCCAGCTAATCCAAGCTGCGCAGATCCGCTCAGGGGAATGCCCAAACCAAGCGCACAAAACACAAAATATCTGCGCCAGACACTCAGGCTGTGCAGAACCACTCGGGGGAATGCCCAAACCAAGCGCACAAAACACAAAATATCGCCAGACACTCAGGCTGTGCAGACCCGCTCGGGGCAACCGGGCGCTAAACACACAACTATAACACACAAATATCTGCGCCAGCTAATCCAAGCTGCGCAGATCTGCTCAGGGGATTGCCCAAACCAAGCGCACAAAACACAAAATACAATATCTCGAGATCCCAACCAGTTCTGTATAAAGCAATCACTCCAATCTATATCTAATCTATATAGGTGCTAAATTAACCTACTCACCCATTTGGAGACGGTCAGTGGGGAACACCCAGTTTTCCAGCGATATCCTGTTGGTGACGCCAACTGAAGAGTCCCCTTTTAATTGCTCTCAGAAAAATCAGACTGTAGAGTAGATTGAATCAAACAGAGTCTTTATTCAAGCCACTTGGAGAAAAGTAATACACACAGACACACAGGTCTCTGTCCTTACTTCCCTAAAATCATAGAGCTTACATTATGTTATATACATATTGCGATATCCTGGACAGGGTGAGTTTGAACCAATAAGGGGGAGACAACTCCCTATCTTATGATATCCTCACTATCTTCCTGATTAAGCTTAAACACAATATTTTCTATTTTATGCCCAAATATGGAGACATGTGTGACCATTTCGTTATTTATATTCCACACGTATCCAACGCATGTCTAGATAGGCAAAGGGGGGTTGTGTGCCCACTTCCCCATCTTCTTGTGGTTTTACAGAACGTATGTGCAGACACAAAATACAAATTTAGTACAGAAGAGAGATGCATCTGGTACAAACCGGTAGAAGCTGGTCTCGTTATGTGCTCTTTGGTGAACTCATGTATGGGGGGGCTATTTGGGGCATCTTCAGTATGTCTCACTCTTCATATCACCTCACTCTTGTCTCACCTGCTCTAAGTCAAACACAGCTGGCAGGTCAAGCTTACCACTGGCTAGAGTGATCATACCTGGGCATCTGAAGCAAGGCAATCATATTGTAAGAACTGTGACAAATTCAAATGTATACAGATTTTTCATTTAATGCACATACTTTCCAGTAGAATTATTGTTCCCACAGTTTATTTAAACTTCAACCCATGTGTTTAGGAGTTTCCCAAGTCAGAGAAATCTACTTTGTTGTGTTCCTACTTTCAGGAGTATGAGCATTACTAATCTTGTTTTTAGTTTTGCCTTAATTGAAGTGAATCTTATTCCTGTTTTGCCTTAATTGTAATTAATTCAGTACAACTGCTATGTTGGGTAGATTTGATTGAAGGAAAGGTGACCTAGTTTAGGAATGTGGAGGTGGAGTCAGTGAGTCAGTGAGGTGTCAATTGGTGTCAAGAAGCTGAACACAATGGTTATTAAGCAGCTGCTGAGAAAGAGCGAGAAAAAAAGAGAATTAGGGGAAGAAAACCAAGAGACAGTGTTTATGGCACCAACAAGTTACTAAATTTAGAAGCATGTAGCCACTACATTGTCAAGTTTGCAGAATGATTGCCTTCCTGGATTAATTTATCCAGGAAGATTTCATCTGGGAACATTGTCAGCATGTTGAGGTCCAAGGGATCAAAGTCTGTGATCTTGAGGTTCAGCTTGCTGATCTGTGCTGTATTAATGCTATGGAAGAATTGGTCAATCAGCCCATGAGAGGGATGGTGTGCACGCCCAAACCTAGGAGAGTTGAGACCTTAGAGCAGGAAAGTGTAGAGAACCTCTGGGTTACAGTCGGTCGTAACCGCTGAAAAGGACGTGTACACCCCTTAGGAGAGTATGAACTGCTGGACACCGAGTTGGACAGTGACAGCTCAGAGGGTGATGGGAGGGCAGTTGAGCCCCAGAGCACCATGGTGTCCACTCCCCCCAGAACAGGGAGGTAGTATTAGTAGGAGACTCGATTATTAAAGGTGTAGATCACACAGTGTGTTCTAGTGATGTGGAGACATGCTTGGTATCCTGCCTGCCTGGTGCTAAACTAGTAGACAGGCTACTGGCCAAAGCCGGGGAGGAACCACTGGTAATGGTCCACATTGGAACCAATGACATAGGAAAAGGAAGGGCAGAGGTTCTGCAAGACAAATTTAAAGAGTTAGGAAAGAAACTAAAGAGCAGAACCCCCATGATAGTTTTCTCTGAAATACTTCCGGTACAACGTGCCAGGCCAGGGAGACAGGCAGAGATTAGAAGCTTCAGCACGTGGTTGAAATCCTGGTGTAGGGAAGAGGGCTTAAGATTTATGGGGCATTGGTCTTTCTTCTGGGATAGATGGGACCCGTACAAACCGGACAGTCTAAACAGAAGGGGGGTTAATGCACTGGGAGAGCATATGTGCAGAGTAATTGAGAATCTAGGGACTAGGGGGGCAGGGAGCTCTGACAATGGGACATGTTCCACTAAGGAAAGAAAACAAAGGAAAACTTCTAAAAGGAAAGTCCTGAAGTGTTTGTACCTCAATGACAGGAGTATAAGAACATAAGAAGCCACATAGACCTAGAAGCCACAGTGTTGGCATGTGACTATGATGTTGTAGGAGTGACAGAAACATGGCTTACAGAAAATGATGGGGATGAATACAAGTTGAAAGGATACACACAGTTTAGTAGAGACAGGCAAAAATCAAAGAGGTGGTGGGGTAGCATTATATATCAGAAATGATATTGAGGCAGAATAACTCAAATTAGATCCTGCTCATGAAACAGAATCATTGTGGGTTAATTTTTTGAATAAAAGATCTGGAGGATTAGTGGTGGGAGTGTGTTACAGACCACCCAACTCAGATATTCAGAAAGATGTTGCATTGTACAATGTAATCATGACTGCATGCAGCAAGGATGTGGCTGTTATAATGGGGGATTTCAATTTCCCAAACTTAGACTGGGAAAGACCAGTGGGGACTACAGAAGCAGAAATATAAATGTTGAGATGGTAAATGACTGCTTTCTAACTAAATTTGTCAGGGAACCAACCAGAGAGAGTGCATGCATTGATCTGATATTTTCAAATGACCAAGAAAGAGTCAGAGGGACACTAGTTAGAGAACCAATGGCAAACCGCGATCACAATATGGTTAGCTTTGAGGCATACTTTCAAAAAACAAGGACCAAATCTAAAACAATGGTCTACAATTTTAGACGATTGTAGCACTTAGAAGAATTAGACTGGGGCACGCTGGATACAGATTCAGTCAAAAATGGATGGTTATACTTCAAGAATATTCTACTAGAGGCTCAGGAGGAATTTATAACAAAACTTACCAAAATGAGGACCAAAACACATTGGTCAAAATGGTTTAATGGAAGTATGCAAAAAGATATTAAGAGAAAGATAATGTTATATAGATCATACAAAAGAGAGAGAGAAAACAAAATACAAAGAATGTATAGCACTGCAAAGAGATGTTAAGAGAGGAATCGGGAAATCAAAGAGGTAAATAAAAAAAAAACATAGGCTAGCTCTTGGAGCTAAAACGAATGCAAAGAGCTTTTCTAAATATAACAGCAAGAGGTCAATAAAGGAGGAAGTGAAACTGCTAAAGGCTAAAATTGGAAGTATCTTGGAAAACGAACAAGATACTCAATGAGTATTTCACAGAGCTTTTTACTAAAGGAAAAACAGATAACATGCCAGAGGTTAACAACCAGATCAGGATAAATGAGGAGGAGGTACTAAAGGGACTAGCAGACTGAAAAGCAAACAAATCACCTGGGCCAGATGGAATATTTCCAACAGTACTTATAGAAATGAGGGAAATTATTTATAAACTGCAAACTAAAATATTCCAATTGAACAGGGGATATGCCAGCTGATTTGCAGATTTCTAATATCATGCCTATCCGCAAGAACAGGGACAAAACTGAGCCAGGAAATTACAGGCTAATCAGTCTCACCTGTATTTGTACAATTTTTGAAAAAAATATAGATAGAATATAGACAGAGGAACATATTAATGAAAATAGTCAACATCGGTTTAGATAAGGCAGATCATGGGGCGGATTAAATCAAAACTTTGACCCACCCGCTAATAGAAAACTACAGAATTATACTCAGTTGCGGCTGCATTTTTAGGAAGATGGCACTTTCCTCTAATCATAAATGTAACCGCTATGATATACAGGTTTGTATTTTGCCATTAGCGGGTGGGTCAAAGTTTTGATTTAATCCGCCCCATGATCTGCCTTATCTAAACCGATGTTGACTATTTTCATTAATATGGCCCCATGTTTTACTAATTTATTAGAGTTTTGTGAACATGGAACTGCAGCTGTAGATCACGTGAAAGCATATGATATCATATACTTAGATTTCAGAAAGCTTTTGATAAGGTTCCACACCAAAGACTGATCCTCAAATTGGAAGCTGTAGGCATTCACGGTAATATAAGTAGATGGATTATGAACTGGTTGATGTATAGGAAACAGAGGGTGTCGATTAGAGAATTTGCTTCTAACTGGAGTGAGGTTGTTAGTGGAGATCCATGGGGATCAGTTTTGGGGCCTGTGCTTTTTCTAATCTATATTAATGAAAAGTAATGAAAACTGAAAAGAAAAGCATTTAAAGCAGATTAGTGTGGGATCAATACAGCTCTAGACTGACAAACACAATGGGTGGCTTTCTTTATGCTGGAGAGATGGTCTGTATACAGTTTCTGAAAAGCTACATAAATCATCACCTCAGCTTGCTATTTTTTGTAAGACACTATATTTTTAGGACTGCCTGTTATAAGAGCTCTTCATAATTTCTGTTTACAATGTTAGCTTCACATTGATTGCTGTTATTTTGGACAAGTCTACATTGCTTTCGTAGTTCAATATTCCACTGTAAATCAATCCATTTAGGCCCAATACACAATTATTGACGATGAATTGTCACGTTTCACTTACTGCTGTAGAGCACGCCAACGATGAACAGTATGGTCAGTCTTCATGACGTCTCTGGGTGCTTCAGTGTTGTTGTGCTGAGGAGCAGAGTCTCTCTCTTTATGCAGGAGAACTCACACCTCACTCCCTCATCCTACAGCCACAGGGTTTGTGACAAATAGTTTGCATAATTCTGAAACAAAGCAGCTGAGATGTGGCTTGTTGTCAAATTCTGATCAGTTCTCATCTTTCAATGCTGCAGGCAGCAGAGTTATCAAACATCACAAACATAGAGGATATTCAAATGAGGAAGACCATTACACCAGTGTCACATTATTTGTGCATAAACACACTCCCACACACAAAAAGCTGGCTTTCAAGTTCAATCACTCCGTTAAACATACAGTGCATCCGGAAAGTATTCACAGCGCTTCACTTTTTCCACATTTTGTTATATTACAGCCTTATTCCAAAATGGATGAAATTCATTATTTTCCTCAAAATTCTACAAACAATACCCCATAATGACAACGTGAAAGAAGTTTGTTTGAAATCTGTGCAAATGTATTAAAAATAAAAAACAAAAAAAGCACATGTACATAAGTATTCACAGCCTTTGCTCAATACTTTGTTGAAGCACCTTTGGCACCAATTACAGCCTCAAGTCTTTTTGAGTATGATGCTACAAGCTTGGCACACCTATTTTTGGGCAGTTTCTCCCATTCTTCTGTGCAGGACCTCTCAAGCTCCATCAGGTTGGATGGGGAGCGTTGGTGCACAGTCATTTTCAGATCTCTCCAGAGATGTTCAATCGGGTTCAAGTCTGCGCTGTGGCTGGGCCACTCAAGGACATTCACAAAGTTGTCCTGTAGCCACTCCTTTGTTATCTTGGCTGTGTTATTAGGGTCGTTGTCCTGTTGGAAGATGAACCTTCACCCCAGTCTGAGGCCCAGAGCGCTCTGGAGCAGGTTTTCATCAAGGATGTCTCTGTACATTGCTGCATTCATCTTTCCCTCGATCTTGACTAGTCTCCCAGTTCCTGCCCTTGAAAAACATCCCCACAGCATGATGCTGCCACCACCATGCTTCACTGTAGGGATGGTATTGGCCAGGTGATGAGCGGTGCCTGGTTTCCTCCAGACATGACGCTTACCATTCAGGCCAAAGAGTTCAATCTTTGTTTCTCATGGTCTGAGAGTCCTTCAGGTGCCTTTTGGCAAACTCCAGGCAGGCTGTCATGTGCCTTTTACGGAGGAGTGTCTTCCATCTGGCCACTCTACCATACAGGCCTGATTGGTGGAGTGCTGCAGAGATGGTTGTTCTTCTGAAAGGTTCTCCTCTCTCCACAGAGACATGCTGGAGCTCTGTCAGCGTGACCATCGGGTTCTTGGTCACCTCCCTGACTAAGGCCCTTTTCCACAGATCGCTCAGTTTGGCCGGGCAGCCAGCTGTAGGAAGAGTCCTGGTGGTTCCAAGCTTCTTCCATTTACAGATGATGGAGGCCACTGTGCTCATTGGGACCTTCAATGCTGCAGACATTTTTCTGTACCCTTCCCCAGATCTGTGCCTCGATTCAAATCCTGTCTCGGCGGTCTACAGACAATTCCTTGGACTTCATGGCTTGGTTTGTGCTCTGACATGCACTGTTAACTGTGGGACCTTATATAGACAGGTGTGTGCCTTTCCAAATCATGTCCAATCAACTGAATTTACCACAGGTGGACTCCAATCAAGTTGTAGAAACATCTCAAGGATGATCAGTGGAAACAGGATGCACTTGAGCTCAATTTTGAGTGTCATGGCAAAGGCTGTGAATACTTATGTACATGTGCTTTTTTTGTTAGTTTTTTTTAATACATTTGCAAACATTTCAAACAAACTTCTTTCACGTTGTCATTATGGGGTATTGTTTGTAGAATTTTGAGGAAAATAATGAATTTCATCCATTTTGGAATAAGGCTGTAACATAACAAAATGTGGAAAAAGCGAAGCACTGTGAATACTTTCCGGATGCACTGTAAAATACTATTTCAATAAAAACAGTAAAGCACTCCGTCTCCATTTTCTGACTCTCTCTCTTCCGTTTCTTCCATCACTCTCACTGTCTACTCATTCCTTCTCTTCTCATCCCCTCTGTCCCCTTCTCTTACCTTGCCTATCTACTCTCAACACACACATGCTCTCCTCCTTTCTCCCCTTCCTTCTCCTTCGCTCTGTCCCTCTCACCAGCACAGTGAGCACCGCAGTGGGGCTGCTGCCCAGCACAGAGAGCTGCGCCGTCACACGGGGGCCCTGTTGCCCCTGCTGCTGGCGGCTTTGGGGAGGCGGGCCAGCCAGCACGCCAGGAACGGCAGCCCGAGCGGTCGCTCAGCTCTGGGTACAGGAACAGGAAGTGCAGGATGGCGGGCTGGGAGGAGAACAGGGAGACAGTGGGAGACACAGACAGGGCCTGGCAGAATCTGTGCACTGGAGCCTGTGGGGGGGCAGGAGACACACAAACACACATGAACCAATAAGAATGAATCAATCAGCCCCAGCCCCAGCCCCCCCACACTGTGTCCTGCACCCTAAACAGATACGAGTGCGTAGCACAGGGCAGTGCAGAAGTAGTGCAGTAGCAGTGCAGGACAGGTACCCGGGCCAGGTGGTGTACAGCATTCAGTGTGGTGTGCTGTTTGTGTAGTGTGCACTGTATAATGTGTAGTGTAAGTATTCAGTGTGCAGTGTGTGTGCAGTATTCAGAATACAGTGTGCAGTGTGGGTGCAGCATTCAGTGTACAGTGTGCAGTATCCTGACCTGGTGTGGTGCTGGTAAGGCAGGAACAGTGCGCAGTGTTTGCAGAATTCAGTGTACAGTGTGCAGTGTGTGTGCAGTATTCAGCAAGGTCTGCAGAGACACGCACACACACACAAACACAGACTTACTGTCCACACACACTCCCTCACTGTAGACACACAGCCCTTCACAGAGAGTAGAGGCCCTTTGGCATTGAAAGAAGGTGGCAGAGAGTTTCCTACGGGTGTCTTTGTTTATTTTGCTTCAGTTGCAACAAACTTCAACGTTCAAGAATGCCTTTGTTTGAATTCAATCATCTTCATGCATCACATTCCTCTGCAGCACTGTATTGAGCAGTGATTCGTCATCATCACAGCACCTCAAATCAGCTCAAAGCACTGTTAAGCACCGTAAAACTACACAGAAAGAAAAATTAAAAATTTACAAATGTAAACACATATTCACAATATGAAATAAAGCATTCACAGCATAAGAAACATATGTTATTAGCAAGCCGAGAATCACTAACATGTGCAGAGTTTAATTACAAATATTATGCTCGAAATAAGAAATCAAATAACTATGAAACTATCAGGAAATGAACACAAAACATAACATACCATACATACATAACATACAAAGGGTTACTAAAACAGAGGGACACAGTACCACAGTGTCCATAACACACAGAGAGCAGAGACACACTGTCCATAACACACAGAGAGCAGAGAGACACACTGTCCATAATACACAGAGAGCAGACAGACACAGTACCATACACTGTCCAATAACACACTGACAACATTACTGGTGAGACGCTCCAGTGTCCCAGTTTCCACACCCAGCAGGAATGGGCTCCAGTCAGTCAAGTGGGTGAGCAACACGAACAAGAGACCCAGAGCAGCTGTCAGACTATCTCTTCCACACCAAGAATGTGCAATTAAAAATACCCACACAGGCACACACATACATGTTTTTATTACATTATCAGGACACATGTATGGAACATCCCTTGTGGGGACACCACTTTCCAGATACCCTTTTACAAGATTACCTATAAGGTGGGGTTAGAAGCTGTCTGTTACCGTAAATATCACTTGAGATTTTCTATTGGACTGTAAGTAACAGATTGAGTTCTTAGCACCGTGTGAGGACATGATTTAATGTATTCCTGACCTCTGAGGACTCCCTGACACACAGACACACCTTCATATTGTACCTCAACCTGGGGACTAAACCTTCCATGTGGGGACATTGTATTATTATTGCTTTTCAGACTAATAATAATAATAACCACATTCTCTAAAAATTGTGAAAATGAATAATGCTCAGTCAGACCTATGGTACATGATTATGTAGATATGTAGAAGGTTTTATTGGCCCTTCCAGTCTATGCCAGTGCAGGACTCTGATTTAACAACAATTCAGTTGATTGTCTTACTTTATTCTATTCTACTTAGAGTTACTTATTCCTGGAATGGAAGCTCACATTAATAATGAAGGCTGAGTTGAAACAAATCTCTTAGTGCCAAAGGTTGTTGTAACAATCTCCTGGTACTTAGGGAGTATTGCCAGACTTAAAGAAAATAAGGCCAAATGAAGGAGATAAGGTGATATCACATAGTATATTGCCCCCCCAAGTACCTTACCACTAATGTATTTATATACATATGTACAAGCTACAGACCATTAGATACATTAAGCATACACTAAGCACTGTAGAGAATATACAAAGAACATAAAATATATTTAAAAAAAGATAACAAAAGAGGTAAACAGTGGCTTAGGACAAAGTCTCTTCAAAAACAAACAACAGAGATTCAAAAAGTGAATAAAATCCTTCAGTATTGGACTGATCTCACCCCTGCAGCAGGAACAGTCTCTTGTAAATGGTCCTCTGGAATCCGGGAGGAAATCCAAACAGAAATTATCCAATAGATGGAAGAGAAAAATCCATGCAAAAAAAAAAACATAAAACAAAGTCCTTGCAAAAAAAAAAGAAACAGCACCAAACAGGACAAATCCAAGAATAAAGAAGAACAAAGTTCAAATTAAAGAATCACAGGCAGAAATAAAGACCTATGCATCAAAGAAGGAGTCTATTGTCAAAGTAGGGATATAGTGTAGACAAAAACAGGCCATAACAAAAACCGACTTCACTCTCGCCCCGCATCTCTCGAAAAACACAATAAAGAGCGTGCCTAGTAACTGGGTCCTTAACTCCCGTGAGAGACCGTGACAAATAATAATAATAATAATAATAATAATAATAATAATAATAATAATAATAATAATAATAATGTTGAAATACCTTGTTCGTTAATATCACCTCCTAATGTTATAGGATACTACTTCAGTAATTAATTAATTGATAGGTACCAAAACGTTTTTTGGCTGAACATATCTAATCATATATTTAAATCATGATTATATAATAATTTTATATTATCTATCTATGTATTATAATATCCTTGAAAGATAAAAAAAAAATTAAAAAAATCTACAGCTGTCTAGTTAGAATTACATTACATTCATATACGCTGCTGCCATATTTTCACAAATGACTTGTCTCTGCCTTCAACGCACAGAGTTCTGGGACTTCAGCGCTAAAACACAGCATTGAAGGACAAACAGCACGATTAGGCTTCTTCACTCGCACCCTAAGGGTTTGGGACAGCCCTTAAGATGGCTACCGCAGTACTTCCGCCCCGCAAAGGAAGGGAACGAGGTAACGAGTGTGCGATTTAGGACGCAGCCTTGCTTTTCGGGTCTCTGGGGACTGCCCTTTGCAAATTGTGCCGGGGCGTCTCCCATAGGTGTTCAAGGCCGCCACTCCCGATAACCGCAGCCCTCTATTTCCCGAATGATCCTAGTTACGGACATTTCCGTATAAGTAGTGCTGAGCATCCGGCCCTTTAAAATGTGACGAGAGAGGGGCGCATCCCAGGCCCTGTTACCCGAATCCTGTCCCTCATAAGCCAGCGGATCTGTCATTCATACAGGGCAGGGCTGTAGCTTTCAATGATACCAGACGCCCATATCAGAGCAGCTGGGCTGGGCTGGGCTGC
The DNA here is from genome assembly GCF_036373705.1 of Amia ocellicauda. Classification (NCBI taxonomy): domain Eukaryota; kingdom Metazoa; phylum Chordata; class Actinopteri; order Amiiformes; family Amiidae; genus Amia; species Amia ocellicauda. Next base: position 29,738,533 of record NC_089866.1, on the reverse strand, counting down.
GCTGCGCTGTGTGTTAGTGAGAGGCACAGAGCGCACTCAGGGAAGACGGGACGACGGGACGACGGGACGACGGGGCGGGGCGCTTACGGAATAGCATGGACGCGATTCTCAGACAATACTGTTTAGTATTCTTTTTTACTTGTATATAGTTATTCTGGCTGTTGGTAGTCTAATATAAATGGCTGTAATTTCTGTTCTGGAGGTCAGATTTGAAGTTTCACTGTCCAGTGTCAAAAGTCTGCCTGGAGCACTAAAACAGTGTTATATTGACCATAAATTCATTTTTTTCTTATAAGCGTTTTTGTTTTTCTTCACTTTTATTGATTTCTGTATTAACTTTGGTGGGGCAAACAATTATTTTTGTTATTTTCTGAATCTCCAGTTTGTGCTGAGTGTTTCCATAGAAGACACTTGCCTTTAGCCCCTGTAGTTACACAGTTATAAGTAAAAATATGACAACAGTAAAATCAGGTGAAAATGGGGGAAGGTGGGGGGCTCAGAGGGTTAAAATAAAGATGTTGTATTGAAATTCACTTCAAGTGCATAACTGTATTTGTCATCAAGACAGATACAGTGGGGGAAAAAAGTATTTGATCCCCTGCTGATTTTGTACGTTTGCCCACTGACAAAGAAATGATCAGTCTATAATTTTAATGGTAGGTGTATTTTAACAGTGAGAGACAGAATAACAGCAACAAAATCCAGAAAAACGCATTTCAAAAAAGTTATAAATTCATTTGCATGTTAATGAGGGAAAGAAGTATTTGATCCCCTATCAATCAGCAAGATTTCTGGCTCCCAGGTGTCTTTTATACATGTAACGAGCTGAGATTAGGAGCACTCTCTTAAAGGGAGTGCTCCTAATCTCAGCTCATTACCTGTATAAAAGACACCTGTCCACAGAAGCAATCAATCAATCAGAATCCAAACTCTCCACTATGGCCAAGACCAAAGAGCTGTCCAAGGATGTCAGGGACAAGATTGTAGACCTACACAAGGCTGGAATGGGCCACAAGACCAAGGTGACAACAGTTGGTGCGATTATTCGCAAATGGAAGAAACACAAAATAACTGTCAGTCTACCTTGGTCTGGGGCTCCATGCAAGATCTCACCTCGTGGAGTTTCAATGATCATGAGAACGGTGAGGAATCAGCCCAGAACTACACGGTGGGATCTTGTTAATGATCTCAAGGCAGCTGGGACCATAGTCACCAAGAAAACAATTGGTAACACACTACGCCATGAAGGACTGAAATCCTGCAGCACGTGCAAGGTCCCCCTGCTCAAGAAAGCACATGTAGAGGCCCGTCTGAAGTTTGCCAATGGACATCTGAATGATTCAGAGGAGAACTGGGTGAAAGTGTTGTGGTCAGATGAGACCAAAATCGAGCTCTGTGGCATCAACTCAACTCGCCGTGTTTGGAGGAGGAGGAATGCTGCCTATGACGCCAAGAACACCATCCCCACCGTCAAACATGGAGGTGGAAACATTATGCTTTGGGGGTGTTTTTCTGCTAAGGGGACAGGACAACTGCACCGCATCAAAGGGACGATGGACGGGGCCATGTACCGTCAAATCTTGGGTGAGAACCTCCTTCCCTCAGCCAGGGCATTGAAAATGGGTCGTGGATGGGTATTCCAGCATGACAATGACCCAAAACACACAGCCAAGGCAACAAAGGAGTGGCTCAAGAAGAAGCACATTAAGGTCCTGGAGTGGCCTAGCCAGTCTCCAGACCTTAATCCCATAGAAAATCTGTGGAGGGAGCTGAAGGTTTGAGTTGCCAAACGTCAGCCTCGAAACCTTAATGACTTGGAGAGGATCTGCAAAGAGGAGTGGGACAAAATCCCTCCTGAGATGTGTGCAAACCTGGTGGCCAACTACAAGAAACGTCTGACCTCTGTGATTGCCAACAAGGGTTTTGCCACCAAGTACTAAGTCGAAGGGGTCAAATACTTATTTCCCTCATTAACTTGCAAAGCAATTTATAACTTTTTTGAAATGCGTTTTTCTGGATTTTATTGTTGTTATTCTGTCACTCACTGCTAAAATACATCTACCATTAAAATTATAGACTGATCATTTCTTTGTCAGTGGGCAAACGTACAAAATCAGCAAGGGATCAAATACTTTTTTCCCCCACTGTATCTGTCTTGATGACTAATACAGTTATGCACTTGAAGTGAATTTCAATACAACATCTGAGTCTGATGCTGAATGTTATGCATCTATACAGTTTAAAACTTGCATTAGTACACCAGTTCTTCTCCTGTACAATGATGAATGAAAGCATTACTTAATAAACAATAAACAGGGTCTGTGAGCAGAAATGGATAGTACCGTGCAGGATTCTGGAAAGGCTTGACTACACTAGTACTACAGGAGAAGCATGGAAGACTTGGTGGTATAAATTGGGTACAACGATGGCATGAGATGTTCGCTTCTGTATATCTCTGTGACGTGCGCTCATGAGAGGGATGACGTAAGCTCGTTGGTAAGGTCACGCGTGGAGGAGGAGGCAAGAAGGAGCGCTGTCCAAAAGTTTAATTGTCTTTGCTGTAGATTTGTATTTGTATAAGTGTATTGTTCAGAATGGTCGTTTGGTGTGTGTATCCCGGATGCTTCAACCTTCAGAAACCCCAAAGAAAATGTACGCCGGGAAAAATATTAATTTTTCATCGATTGCCTATACATGATTGTTCCGAAATAAAGGATGGTTATTTACTGCAGTGATGTTTTTTATTATTATTTGGAAATTATTTTTTATTTTTATTTTATATTGTTTTGAAATTGTTTTGGACTGTTTTGGTTTGTGAAGGCCGCTTGGTCTGTGGTCTGTGCAAGTTTCTCTTGTAAACAAAGACACACTTCCTGCCTCCACGTGTGACCTTACCAACAAGCTTACGTCAGCCCTCTCATAAGCGCGCATCACAGAGATGTATGGAAGCGAACATTTGTAGTTAAAAAGTATAGAAATATTGTTTTGTTTCTAAAAATAATCAATCGTTTGGGTTCAGAAGAACTTTAATTGTCGTGTGGATTATTTTGATAACCCTACATTTTGGAACGTAAAAAAATGGAGTACATTCACTTGCAGTGTTTAAAGGAGGAGGCCTGAAATGAAATCCTAAAAATTTTAAATTCTGTTTTGATGAAGAAAGAAACTCGGATACATCTTGGATGGCCTGAGGGTGAGTAAATTATCAGCAAATTTTCATTTTTGGGTGAACTATTCCTGTAAATCTAAACATTACATCTGATCCATACTTGGCTTGACTACACTACAGGAGAAGCATGTAAGACTTGGTGGTATAACTTGGGTACAGGGATGGCATGAGATGGATGGCTACTATCTACAGTCACACACCTGCAACATGCAAGCATTAAATAACAATTAATGCAAATATCTGTAAAATACATTTCACAATCTAAAATGCATACAAAGTAATGTAGATCAGAATGCACATATCATATGTCATGGGAAAAAAACAAAAACACACCAATTTTGATCATGGGTAGACCAATTTAAATTGCTAATCAAGCAACTCGTGTTGCTAAGCAAAATTATATTTGATTCGCTTAAACTGCTATGCCAATTTGAGAAAACAACATGTACGCTGAGGTGGCGATTTCAGTATGGGGTAAGTTCCAATTTTGAGGGAGGCCTGAGTGATTCTGACTGCCTTTTTCTCCATCTTAATTAGGGGAGTAGGCAATAAATTAAAAATGCAAATAAACCCTAAAGCATTACAGTACTCTAGATCAGTGGTTCCCAAACCTGGTCCTGGAGTACCCCCTACCCTGCTGGTTTTTGTTCCATCCGAGCTCTTAATTACTTATTTGAACCCTTAATTAATGTAATGATTTGGTTACATTTTACTTAAAAAAAAAAAAGTTGGTCCCTTAATAAGATAATACGTTACTTATACAATGTTATATTGAACTTAAACCCCATACTGTTTAAAATAATTAAAAGGCTCTGATTTAAGAAATGATTACTTCAATTAAGGGCTCAATTAAGTAATTGAGAGCTCGGTTGGAACAAAAACCAGCAGGGTAGGGAGTACTCCAGGACCAGCGATGGCGGCTTACACTCACCTAAAGGATTATTAGGAACACCTGTTCAATTTCTCATTAATGCAGTTATCTAACCAACCAATCACATGGTAGTTGCTTCAATGCATTTAGGGGTGTGGTCCTGGTCAAGACAATCTCCTGAACTCCAAACTGAATGGGAAAGAAAGGTGATTTAAGCAATTTTGAGCGTGGCATGGTTGTTGGTGCCAGACGGGCCGGTCTGAGTATTTCACAATCTGCTCAGTTACTGGGAGTTTCACGCACAACCATTTCTAGGGTTTACAAAGAATGGTGTGAAAAGGGAAAAACATCCAGTATGCGGCAGTCCTGTGGGCGAAAATGCCTTGTTGATGCTAGAGGTCAGAGGAGAATGGGCCGACTGATTCAAGCTGATAGAAGAGCAACTTTGACTGAAATAACCACTCGTTACAACCGAGGTATGCAACAAAGCATTTGTGAAGCCACAACACGTACAACCTTGAGGCGGATGGGCTACAACAGCAGAAGACCCCACTGGGTACCACTCATCTCCACTACAAATAGGAAAAAGAGGCTACAATTTGCACAAGCTCACCAAAATTGGACAGTTGAAGACTGGAAAAATGTTGCCTGGTCTGATGAGTCTCGATTTCTGTTGAGACATTCAGATGGTAGAGTCAGAATTTGGCGTAAACAGAATGAGAACATGGATCCATCATGCCTTGTTACCACTGTCCAGGCTGGTGGTGGTGGTGTAATGGTGTGGGGGATGTTTTCTTGGCACACTTTAGGCCCCTTAGTGCCAATTGGGCATCGTTTAAATGCCACGGCCTACCTGAGTATTGTTTCTGACCATGTCCATCCCTTTATGACCACCATGTACCCATCCTCTGATGGCTACTTCCAGCAGGATAATGCACCATGTCACAAAGGTCAAATCATTTCAAATTGGTTTCTTGAACATGACAATGAGTTCACTGTACTAAACTGGCCCCCACAGTCACCAGATCTCAACCCAATAGAGCATCTTTGGGATGTGGTGGAACGGGAGCTTCGTGCCCTGGATGTGCATCCCACAAATCTCCATCAACTGCAAGATGCTATCCTATCAATATGGGCCAACATTTCTAAAGAATGCTTTCAGCACCTTGTTGAATCAATGCCACGTAGAATTAAGGCAGTTCTGAAGGCGAAAGCGGGTCAAACACAGTATTAGTATGGTGTTCCTAATAATCCTTTAGGTGAGTGTATATTGCACTGACAGCCAGAAGTTCTGCCCTCCATACCATAGACTGGAAGTTCCGCCTTAGAATGTCTGCCATTTTGAATGTCAGCCATTTTGGTAAGGTCACAAGGACATCTGGTAAAATGGTAGCCATTTTGTTAGGATGATATCCATCTGTTACTTTTTTTAGGTTATAATGTTTTATGATACTGTGTTGGTAAATTAAAAGATAAGAAATATAAAAGGGAGGTGTAATATTTAATAGCATAAACTGTGTTTTTTAAGGTTATATTGTTTTATGATACTGTGTTGGTAAATTCAAAAATAAGAAAAATACAAGTTTAAAATACTTATATATATTTTTAAGGTTATAATGTTTTATGATACTGTGTTGGTAAATTAAAAAATAACCCCCCCCCAATAAAAAAATAAAAAAATACAAGTTTTAAATATTTTATTTTAAGGTTATAATGTTTTATGGTAATGTGTTAGTAAATGCCCAACATCTACAGCAGACAGGAAGAAACAGCTGAACTGTACTGCATTAGTAACTCCCTCTGCTTGTTTACTGGCAAGGGCTACGACACAGATCATAGCTATTTTGTCTAGCACAGTGTAGAAATTGGACTTGGTCATGACAGGGATAGTATTTCCAAAAGAACTCTGGAGAACTTTTTGGACAGCTGTAAAAGCAGGTACACCAGGCCATGGATCTTTATACAGCATTCTCTTGAGCACATTGGGGAGGGCCTCCACTGACCTCCACTCAACATCAGCAACTAGTGATTTCACATTAGAATTACCAGTATCATACGAATCACCAAACTTGTGAGCTATTAGAGTGAGGATGACATCTTCAAGCAGAGATTCCTCAAACATACGTAAAAGTAAGCCCACAACACCAGGGGTTTTCTTTCTCTGAAAAAAAACAAATAATGTCTTATTGTACAAAAATGCAGAGCATACACAAATAGTATTTTATACATGTTTGTAAAACACCTGATAAGGCTTGATATTTATAACCTTCTCAACTAATTGTATTACTTGCTCATCTACACTTTCCAACAAGTCACTAAACCACTAAGCCACTGGACACTAAGGCAAGCCAGCTGAGAAGTCACTCAAGTCGCCGCAGCTAAGTATCGCTTTTTTCTCTCGCATTTCCTTGTTTAGTTAAGAGTGACATTGATTGCTTACTTGTTTTATTGTTTAGCTACGAATTATATATCTTGCACCTGTTTTGTAGTAAGAACAGCGACTGTTTGTTAGTGAATTTAGCAAGTAACTTAGCACACTCGACATGCCCTGTCTGCAATCAGAAGCGTTACACTGTAGGCTGTGATTATTTAGCATGTATTTAGCATTACTACGAGCTATTGTTTAGTGTAACTGCGTGTGTCTGGCACTGTCTTTGTCTGTATTCAGATACTAAGTGTCCATTAATTGTGCTATTAGCAGTCCTGTGTGGGAGGGAGTGCCATCCTGACCAGCCTTGTGTCATTCAATGCATCACAGGTGTGCACTGTCCTAATTAGTTACAGGTGACGTATTTAACCGCCCCCCACACCTCTGTGCCAGCAGCCTTCAGCGCCCCCTTTCCGAAGGGCCCCATCTCCAAAGGGCAGGGACTCTAGCTGCGGGGACTCCAGCGAGGAGAAGACTGCGAGAAGACGCTGCACAGCAACAACAGGCAACCATGACGATCTCTCCGATTCCTGTCCTGCTCTCCCCGTCTTTTCGGCGTGCAGCTGCACACCATTGCTTACCTAATCCCTCTAACCTCATCTCTCTGCCTCACTCACTCACTCCACTGAGACGGCTCTCCTGGCAGTCACTGACTCCCTCAGCTGTGCTCGAGCAACCTCCCTCTCCTCCGTCCTCATCCTCCTTGACCTCTCCGCAACATTTTAAACCGTTGATCACTCCATCCTCCTCTCCTGCCTCGCTGACCTTGGAATCTCTGGGACTGCTCTCACCTGGTTCTCCTCCTACCTCAGCGACCTGTCCTACCAAGTGACATGGCGAGGCTCCTCATCCACCCCCCAACCTCTCCTCACAGGTGTCCCTTGACCCTCTCATCCCCTCTCGCATCTCTTCCTGCTTGTCTGCTATTTGCACCTGGATGCACTCAGACCACCTCAAGCTCAACCTCTCCAAATCGGATCTCCTGTTTTTCCCCCACTCTTCCTCACCTTCTGCTGACCTCCCCATCTCGATCCCCTTGGAATCCACCACACTCTCTCCTTCTTCCGCTAAAAACCCTCGATCCTGTGCTCTCCTACACTCAGCACATCACCACGCTGACACGCACCTGTAGATTCTTCCTGAGCAACATACGCCGGATCCGTCCCTTCCTCACCGACTACTCGACTCAGCTGCTCGTCCAGTCACTGGTCCTCTCCCGCCTGGACTACTGCAACTCCCTCCTGACCGGCCTGCCTGCATCTACTACCCGCCCGCTCCAGCTCTGGATCCAGAACTCTGCGGCTCGTCTGGTATTCTCTCTGCCATGGTTCACACATGCTACTCCACTGCTCCGCTCCCTCCACTGGCTCCCGATACCGGCACACAACAAGTTCAAGACATTGACCCTCACCTACCGCTGTCTCGACCACACTGCACCAAGCTACGTTCAGACACTCGTCTCTCCATACATCCCCTCCAGACCACTGTGCTCCTCCAGTGCCAGAAGACTAACTCTACCTCCTCTCCACTCTCCTTCCTCCAGAGGAACGACCTGCCCACCGAAGTCAAAACAGCAGAGTCCTTGATCTCATTCTCATACTCAAGACACATCTTTTCCGACAGTACTTGTAATATTAGTCCTCTATCCCTGCTAGATGGCACTTCACAGTTTTTATTATGCTTCTCACGTTCTTGATTGTTTTCCTCCTTGCTCCCTTTCCCGTAGCCCTTGACTGTGACCCTACATCTTGACAGCACTTAGCTTTCACCGTCCAGGATGTAGGACCTCACTTACTGTACTTGTGTAAATTGTAAATTGGAATTTGTAAAATGTATTATTTTGAATTGCTATGTTTTAGTTAAATTGAATTTGTATTGATTGATGCCTTGTACTTAACTGTATTTTTGCACTTTGTTTGCACTTATGTTGTAAGTCACCCTGGATAAGGGCGTCTGCCAAGAAATAAAAATAATAATAATATGGTCTGCTGTTATGTTTTATCGGTTGTTTTTTGTTTTTTAACGCTGAATATCTAGAGTAAGATTCTCTGAGAATATATCTCCTTCCACCTTTCAATACTCGCCTTCCAAACGTTTAAAGAGCTCCTGATGTCCAAAAAGTATTAATTCTGTAAGTATTAGGTATTCTTCTATACTTGTTGTATGCCAAAAACTTAACAATGATCTAACAATTGAAATGTGCCTTTTACCCCTCTACAAATAGCTGCACCAAAGTGAAGAGATCGGGAGTAAATTACATTTATATTTATGTCAGAAACAGTAAAAGGGTTTTACATGTAATGTTTTTTGTTAGAGTTCATTGGCCTTTTTATGGTCTAATTTTCACATTAATTGATTTTAACTCCAGTTTAATGTGCTAATGGGGAGAGCAAGATAAAGGGATAAACCTGAGCTAATATGGCTGGAATAGTGGGGCACGACGGGTACAGTGCCCCTGACCGCTGACTGTATGGTAGAGACGAGCAACCCCGGGCTCTGCCTGGTCCCGCTGGGCAGTGACTGCATGGAGGCTCTGCTGAGTGCCTGTGCTCCCCTCCCCGATAGCCCAGTTGCGGAGATCGCTCGGAGCTCTGCATTTTAAAAGGACCGAGATGGTCGCTCCACTGGAAGGCCTTTTTCAATTTTGAAGGATGCCTGAAAGGCTGATTTAGAAACCTTGAGAGGACTCCTGTGTTCTTTCCCTGTGGAGTTGATGGACAGAAAGCTGGGGGTGGGTGGGATGCTGGGATTCTGTGCTGTTATTCTGTGATGACCTTTTGTGTATTATGTGAACGGCAGTAGTAATGGAGGAATTTAATAAGTGTATATTTTATATTTGACCTTGTATGTTTGGTGTTTCCCGGGGTCTGAACCTGTGGTGGTTTTGAGGTTTCCCTTCCCTCTATAACAAATAAGGGTGGCTACCCTGCTAACAGAACATTGCTGCAAAATTACGTTGCTACAACGCTGTTGCAACATTGTTAGCAGGGGAGCCGGTGTCGCCACACGTGACTTCTACACTCATGTATTAAATGTATACCGGTTGAAAGTGCATGTAATATTTGACCCCCAAAACCCATGTCTTGTCTTAACCTCAGAGACCGGTTTATTCCACTACCCAACCAAGTAAAGTATGTGTAGATGGCAATATACGTATTGTATTTTCTAATACCATCTCAGCTATTATATCGTATTTTTCTACTTTCAGTCTATAACTTTGTAAATTTAAGTTGTCTATTGAAGTTCCCTAACTTGATAGTGAATATACCTGTCCATCCTTCAATAAAGTCTATAACTTCCTAGCTGTATTTTTTAATTTTTAATATATAATTTTATAGAAAGCTTTGTACAGGTATGATTAAGTTTAAGAGGTGTGAATAAGAACTGTGTAAACATCAATACATAACACTATAAGTTACAGAACTGCTGTCAGTGACATTAAGTTATACTGGGAGAAGAAAAGTTACCCCATCATACTGTATCAACGGCTTAGTAGCCGAACTGCGGATGCTATGAAGCTATTTACTATTGAGCTCTAGCCTATTTTTTTGTTCATGTAATGGTAATTGTTGACGTCTATGTACCCTATTATCATCAATTTAATACAAATGCTGTTCTAAAGTATAAGGTTATAATTCTATGGAAGCAGTAGGGCATTGCAGGCAGCATTTTATTTCTCTCTCTCTCTCCCAATGAGGGGACGCACAGGCTTGTATTTTGAGATTAAAGTCCCACTAAATGTCTCTGGATAAAAGTCCCAGTAAACTTTTGAGGATAAAGTGTCTGTGATTCCAACTCGGGCTTCTTTAAAATTTATCAAATTAATGCGGTAATCCCACCACCATAGCACTATGGAGAGAGGCAGCACTGCAGGCCATGCATGTTGGCAGTGGGTGCAAGATTCACATGTGCGTGAGGTTCAAAATAAATATGGGGATCGATGGCACTCCACGAACCACACAGCAGTTACAGGCTGGCAGTCTATAAGCGTGTAGTTTTTATTGTTTTTTTTTACATGGTACATGACTACAAAAGCCTTTATTTTACACTTTGTAACCATTGGAGGAAGAAGTAATGCTTATGTCACTCTAACCCACTTGCTCTAAAAGCACAACATCTTACAACAGTCATGCTACATTTGGGGGTTTGATTTTAAATAAATGACATCATATAATATGTGAGGTCTGAATATTAAAATATTGTAAATCTAAAAGGTATACACTCCTATTACTTATGCATACTATAGCACAAATTATTTTTTTATATACTTTGCTTTGACCAGGGCCTACTTTGCTGTTTTAGAGATGCATGAATTCTATGGTTTTGTCATTTGGGAGAATCACTTGTGAAGCTGTAAATCAAAATCCATGTTATATGATGGTTATTGAATCGTGCATCTGTTCTAACGAATATGAATGTTCTAATCTACTAATTACCACTCATAGTATCTTTCATTATTAACAGTGTACATTTTCTGTAATTTTACAATTGCGGACAAATACTTAACTAGAAAAACATTAGGAGCTGTTTTTACATTCCTTTGATTTCCTTTAGAAATCAGATTAAATCAGCTAAAACCGTAAAAAAAAGGAAAAAAGATGAGCATCCTGGGCATCTGTGACAGTGAAACTGGATTCCTCCTCTTCAGAGGAAGGAGAGGAACTGACTGCCCCACTAGAGGAGTTTGGAGGCTGTGGAGGAGTATGAGGCGCCATTAGGGACATTATCACTGAAAAACACTTGCACTCTCTACATTGAAAATGTCAAACCATGCACTCTTTACACTAAAAACGCTTGCACTGTGCACACTGAAATCGAGACCAGATAGGTGACGTCAAAATATAAGTACTCCCGCGCAGCATTATTGTATATTAAGTCAAAGTGGTATGTAACCTGTGTAATACAGATTAAGCACAAAGCGCAGGTTTGTCATGCATTTGCTTTCTATATATACAGTGAGGGAAAAAAGTATTTGATCCCCTGCTGATTTTGTACGTTTGCCCACTGACAAAGAAATTATCAGTCTATAATTTTAATGGTAGGTGTATTTTAACAGTGAGAGACAGAATAACAACAAAAAAATCCAGAAAAACGCATTTCAAAAAAGTTATAAATTGATTTGCATGTTAATGAGGGAAATAAGTATTCGACCCCTTCGACTTAGTACTTGGTGGCAAAACCCTTGTTGGCAATCACAGAGGTCAGACGTTTCTTGTAGTTGGCCACCAGGTTTGCACACATCTCAGGAGGGATTTTGTCCCACTCCCACTTTGCAGATCCTCTCCAAGTCATTAAGGTTTTGTGGCTGACGTTTGGCAACTCGAACCTTCAGCTCCCTCCACAGATTTTCTACGGGATTAAGGTCTGGAGACTGGCTTGGGCACTCCAGGACCTTAATGTGCTTCTTCTTGAGCCACTCCTTTGTTGCCTTGGCTGTGTGTTTTGGGTCATTGTCATGCTGGAATACCCATCCACGACCCATTTTCAATGCCCTGGCTGAGGGAAGGAGGTTCTCACCCAAGATTTGACGGTACATGGCCCCGTCCATCGTCCCTTTGATGCGGTGCAGTTGTCCTGTCCCCTTAGCAGAAAAACACCCCCAAAGCATAATGTTTCCACCTCCATGTTTGACGGTGGGGATGGTGTTCTTGGGGTCATAGGCAGCATTCCTCCACCTCCAAACACGGCGAGTTGAGTTGATGCCGAAGAACTCGATTTTGGTCTCATCTGACCACAACACTTTCATCCAGTTCTCCTCTGAATCATTCAGATGTTCATTGGCAAACTTCAGACGGGCCTGTACATGTGCTTTTTGAGCAGGGGGACCTTGCGGGCACTGCAGGATTTCAGTCCTTCACAGTGTAGTGTGTTACCAATTGTTTTCTTGGTGACTATGGTCCCAGCTGCCTTGAGATCATTAACAAGATCCTCCCGTGTAGTTCTGGGTTGATTCCTCACCGTTCTCATGATCATTGAAACTCCACATGGTGAGATCTTGCATGGAGCCCCAGATTGAGGGAGACTGACAGTTATTTTGTGTTTCTTCCATTTGCGAATAATCGCACCAACTGTTGTCACCTTCTCACCAAGCTGCTTGGCGATGGTCTTGTAGCCCATTCCAGCCTTGTGTAGGTCTACAATCTTGTCCCTGACATCCTTGGACAGCTCTTTGGTCTTGGCCATGGTGGAGAGTTTGGAATCTGATTGATTGATTGCTTCTGTGGACAGGTGTCTTTTATACAGGTAACAAGCTGAGATTAGGAGCACTCCCTTTAAGGGAGTGCTCCTAATCTCAGCTCGTTACATGTATAAAAGACACCTGGGAGCCAGAAATCTTGCTGATTGATAGGGGATCAAATACTTATTTCCCTCATTAACATGCAAATCAATGTATAACTTTTTTGATTTCTGGATTTTTTTTTTGTTATTCTGTATCTCACTGTTAAAATACACCTACCATTAAAATTATAGACTGATCATTTCTTTGTCAGTGGGCAAACGTACAAAATCAGCAGGGGATCAAATACTTTTTTCCCTCACAGTATGTATAGTTATATACTGTTGAACTGCATTTCTTTCCCTATGTGTCTGTGTGAACAAGGTCACTGTCTCACTGTCTTACTGTGCTATAGTTCAACCCTGATACCCAGAAGAACAGAGTCTGATAAGAACCAGTTTTCACCAGTAATCTGGGCTTGATATATCGTACAAAGCCCCCTTATATTAAACATTACATATGCCTTACATTTTTCCCGGTTTAACCATATATGGGTTTTCCTAACGAGTTGTCAGACAGAAAACAAACTTGCACTCATCACGGGACAGATATGTGGGCCTGTTATCTATCTCTCCTGTCTGGTCTGTATACATGTGCCTGTTTGAAACTGTATCTTTGGAGATAAACCTGATGGAGACCGCCTCCGTGTGTCTTTCTTCCCCAAGCTTGTACGAATAAACTTTCTGATCAACACTCAACAATCTCTCTTAGCCGGTTTTATTAAAAGGAAAATATCCACAAAGAAGTTTGATTCAACAGTACTGTAGCCTATGTATATACAATTAATATAGTTGAATAAATGTGTTGTTAGGCTATAGATTAAAAGCCGGCTGAAGCACAAGCCAAGAATCCAAGCTAGAAAGCGATACTTCGGTATTTACTACTTTCTTGTGAACGCATGGATAGCATTTTAGGTCTGTGTGTCCATTTTGAGGTAATTTAAATGTTCCGTTTCATTAGGTTAGCACAATGGAAGCCAGTTCTCGCAATTGCTAACTTTCATAAGCCGACTAATATCTGTTTGAGTAGGAAATCTGTCTAAATGCCAAAATACTGTAGTAGTATAGATTTCAGTGTAGAGAGCTCAAGTATTTTCAATGTAGAGAGTGCAAGCATTTTCAGTGTACACGGTGCAAGCAATTTCAGTGTAGAGAGTGCAAGTGTTTTCAGTGTAAAGAGCGCAAGGTTTGGTGTTTTCAATGTAGAGGAATGTGGAAGCGTTCATAAAATTACAACACCAAACGATAACCCATCTCTCTGTTGCCGAAGGACAGAGGAGCAGCCTTTAGTGCTGTGGTTCCAAAACTGGGCCAGGAGACCCCCCTGCCCTGCTGGTTTTGTAGCAACTGAGCTTCTAATTACTGAATTGAATCCTTAATTGAATAAACAATGCTATATAAGTCTCAATTATATAATTAAGAGCTGTGATGGAACAAAAACCAGCAGGACACGGGGATCTCCGGGACCAGCTGGGGAACCACTGCATCAGTGCTATTGTTGGTCTCTATAGCGCATAGTCCATTGCTACATTTAAATATGTATTTATAATTAAAAAGTAACAATAGACAGCCAGATGAATTCTGTAAAGTTTTTTCTGTATGAACAATTTACGTTTTTCTTTTTGTGTGCACTTTGGAATTATTATTTTAAAATGTATTGTCCGTCTCTAAATATTCTATTGAATGTTTTGTTAATTTAAATATGTATTTATGATAACATAAGCAATAGTACTGTAGTGGGAAAATGTACTTGTATTATTTCCTTTATATTCTCTATATATTATTAATGGTTTCATGTTGCTAATTCAGTCAGGTCTATAAAGCAATCGTTAGTTTGTATTTACTCTGTTCTGGGGGCTATTTTAATTATTAGTTCTTAACGCATTTCTGTCCGAGGGGTCACTTCAATCAAGCACTGTCTACTCATGATTTCATTCAGCCACTGTCTTCTAGGATATTCAGTCAGCTGAAACAGTTAAACAGTATACAGGTTGTGTGTTTTGGGGCACAGGTATTTGATTAAGGACTTACAACAATGTCTGAAGATACAAAAAGGCTTCTCCTACTCACATCCTCAGTTTTTTTCTTCACTTCACGTGAGAGGAGAGGTCTGGGTTAACTTGTGTTTATGTTTTCTGTAATAAACTCGTTACTTCTTCATTGGTGTATCCTGGCATTTACTAAAACCACAACAATTTAGCAACGAGGATGGGATATTCACTAGCCAGCGAACTGAGCAAAGGAGCATCCTTTCATACATTTGTCTCTGGAGTGATTATGTTGAAATTACCATTACTTCCATAGATTAGTAGACAGAGGATTGGGGTAGGGCTGCACAATATATCGTTTTAGCATCGACATCACGATGTGCGCAGAACGTGCAATTTAGTAAGGTAAATATATATCAGTCTACAGTATTATTCGTTTTTCAAAAGGAAAACTAGCATTATATATGTCTGATATGACGTAATTTACTCCAATTGATGGGTTCTTGGATACACAGAGTTTATTATTTATTATTTTAAAACATGGAGTTCGTTGCTGCACGTTGTTGACATGCAGCTCTGCTTGTGCATGATGAAATGATGTGTGAGGAACAGGCAGAAAAGACCGAAATGGAGAATTTGCATTGTCTGTTATATGGAAATATTTCGGCTACAGACAGGGTAATTTTGACCAAAAACAGGTACTTTGTCGAGAGTGCCTTGCAATTGTTGCCACAACACGAGGCAACACGACCAATGTGTTTGATCATTTAAGTCGGCACCACAAATATGACGAGTGCAAAGCCAGATCTGAATGATGTCCAAAGCAAAAAACTATTTCGGATGTCTTTGAGTAGATAGTAGGGTTTTTTGGGCGTGGCCTATTTTGTTATGATGTATGCCCTATGCTTATTAATATTCCTACGTCATAATTGGGGGGCGTGATTTTAGGTAGAGTTATTTCCTTAATTATTCCTACGTCATATCCGTCAGAAAGTGTACACCCATAAAACCCTGAACAACAAGGCCTCCCATAACCGGTTGTTCTTGTTGTTCTTGTTGGTCAACTGTAGAGTGTGAATGGGTCGGCTCTTCCTGTAGTGGTTGGGGGTCTTTTTTAAATATACATGTAATGGTCCCAGGTCTTAACAATGCCTGTTTTGAATAGTGTGTTTATCATATTCACACTGTCTCTGTCTCTGTCTGTCTCTCTCTCTGTCTCTCTCGCCCCAAGCATTTTATAAGATCAACAAGTTCTGTGGTCTGTAATGGTCCCAGGTCTTAACAAGGCCTGTTTTGAATAGTGCGTTTATCATATTCACACTGTCTCTGTCTCTGTCTGTCTCTCTCTCTATCTCTCTCTCTCTCGCCCAAGCATTTTATAAGATCAACAAGTTCTGTTGTCTGTAATGGTCCCAGGTCTTAACAATGCCATTTTGAATAGTGCGTTTATCATATTCACACTGTATCTGTCTCTGTCTGTCTCTCTCTCTCTGTCTCTCTCGCCCAAGCATTTTATAAGATCAACAAGTTCTGTTGTCTGTAAGGGTCCCAGGTCTTAACAATGCCATTTTGAATAGTGCGTTTATCATATTCACAATGTCTCTGTCTCTGTCTGTCTCTATCTCTCTCTCTCTCGCCCAATCATTTTATAAGATCAACAAGTTCTGTTGTCTGTAATGGTCACAGGTCCTAACAATGCCTGTTTTGCATAGGGTACTTATGTTAACCCCAATGTATATGGCTCTGTCTCTCCCCTCAAATTTAATTAAAAATAAAATTAAAAAAGAGGGTGTGTGTGTGTGTGGGTGTTTGTGTGTATAGGTTAATTGTTTTTGTAAAAAAAAAAAAAAAAAAAAAAAGCTGTGGTTATATTTTATCTCACACATAATGTGTTCATTCATTTTACTTAAATACATTCTAGGGTCTTAAAGCTCATAAGAGTTAGACTTAAGATAAGGATATGTTTTTAAGGTATTTTAGCAGTCTCAATCCCTGATGATAAGGAATCATTTAAAAAATAAAAACAACTGATCACTCAATGCTAAATAGATCACAACACTCAAGGCTAAATCACTCACACCATGGGGGGCGGGGGTGGGCTCAGACAAACGTAGGTACGGCGTGTGGTATCAAAACATTCAGAATACTTTTAAACTATATAATTTATAAGCTTTGTAAAATAAACCCAAATATCTCTTTTGCGGGGATAAACGCTGTTCTGAGTAGTTTGTGACTTGTTTAATACCAAACAAAGCATCGCTATTAAAAAAAAAAAAAAAAAAAAAAAAAATCACTGTAAAAGCGCTACTTATTTTAGATCTTTATAGTTATTTTCTTGGCTCAGGTTGTTTTTTAGCGCATATAAAGGCCTGAAATATTCTTAGTGTTTATTGACTATAGGTCTTGATGCTTAAAAATGTTTTTTTGAGAGACCAAAAGGTTCTAATAAAAGTTTAGAGTAGAGAGGAGAGAGATCGTCGCCATCTTGGTTTCTATTTGAAATTTGATGCAGTGTCATTTTATTGGTTGGTTTTGATATGTTAATTGGTAACAGGACGGCACAAAGGCCAGCCCAGAACAATGCCTTACAAGCAGATCCGGCATCTGGCCATCAGTATAAGTATGAAGGTCTGGTCTTCAGCTCGACAGACTCGTACTGACCTTTCGATTTAAGCCTAAAGATCAACAATGTCCGGAAACAACATCAGCGACTTCGATTTAAACGAGTTTTTAGGTAAGTCTTCAGATTATTTTCATTGACTCAGAGCGTGTTGTGGGCATGTATTGTAAATAAGGCTATAACATCTGTTTTAAGTTCTGTAAAATTATTTTTCAGCCAGTCAACAGGAGTTAATTCCCAATGCTGAGGAGATCATCTGGAACAACGACGGTAAGATTTTTGTGTTTGCGCTCATGGGTTCTTATGTATGGGTGTGTGTGTGGTTTTGAAGCGGCTCATTACAGTTATGAAAACGTTTTAATATATATTAATGCCGGTCTCTTTAATTACACAGAAACTATCGAAAGGCCTGTGATTAATGTCTCCGAGGATCAACTAAGAGAAGTGGTTGTCCCTAGACAGGCTGTCTGCCGACCGGGTAAGAACTAAACCCCTGTTTGTTTGTATAACGTTTCTGTAAGATGTTTGAGGCCAGTTTTGTTAATTTTAAAAAATTATCCTTTCTAACAGTATTAAGAAACGTGGTTCGAGACAACGAAAGGCCTTCCACATCGAGGGCTTGTTTCGTTTTACCTTCGATAACCGTAACCTTTCAAGAATCTGAAAGGCCGTCAGCCCCTGTATCTGATAGCGGTGAGTATATATCTGCCGCTTGTAAGAGGTTAAAGCTTTTTATAAAGCGGGGTGGTTAAAGGTTAAACTCCACAGAAGTGCAAAAAGCTAAACCAGCTGAAAAACATAAGAAACGATTATTCTTTGGAGGTAAGTAAGATCTTTCAAACTTTAATGTTTTTAAAAGGGCTTTGTTTGCCCGTTGAGGGCTAATATTTAAGCGATGGGTGCCCATTTCCTGTAGGGCGGGGAGTTCTGGGAAAGATCTTTAGAAGTCCGGACAGGTCTAGGCTTGTTTCTGGGGCACGTGTTTAGAAATGACCGATTGCCCTACCGTCTGGTTAGGAAGTAAAGCTGTCCGAAAGGTTTTAGTAAGTTGTTTGGCTTATCTCCCGCAATTATACTTCTGTTTTAAAGTGGCTGTAGGAAAAGGCTTGAAGGTGTTCATTGTATTTAATATTTAAACAGATCGTGAAAACGTTTGTGAAACAGGAAGTCCCGGGATCAGGAAGCGTTTACACTTGGAAGGTTCGTTTAAAAATGAAATGTGTGTGTGTGTATAAAAAGTGTTTTATTAACAATATTACAGTTTTTAAAGAAACATTTAAGAAACCGTTTATTTACAGAGGCTTCTCTGTTTTACATTTATTATCAAGTCCTAATAAATATATTGTCTGTAAATAATAAGGCGTTGTAGTGAATGTCTAAGCCTATTTTCAAAGGTCTAAAAAAGCTAAAGGTTTTGAAGGTCCTGGACATGTTGTTTTAAGTTTGATTTCTGTCGACGTTTAAAGATGTAAATGTAATGTATATTTTTATTCTTCCCAAGACTCTTGGGATAGTCATTCTGTGGATGAGCTATTGAGGACAATTACCCCGTCTAAGTGGGATCAAACATCTTCCCCGGAGAGATCACCGAGAGGATCCCCCACGGTGGTCTTGGAGACCCCCCAACATCTACTCAGGCCACAGCCTTCTGGGGGTAATTCAACAACCCAGATTCAGCCCGCCGCATTGTCGGGCGGAACAAATACAGGCAACCAACAACCTCAGGGGTCGCCGTCAGTCAGGGTTGACACACCACCCAACGACGGACTGGTTTCAACATCGTCCCCCCAGCCCCGTTTCTTGGCTACAGAAACGCTGAACAGTACACCGCGATTGGCCAGGGTGTCACCGCAAAGGCCTTCTTGGTCTCCGTCCGTGAGTATACGCTCGCTCCCTGCCTCCTTCGACCGAGATTTACCGGAGCGACCATCCTTTGAAGCTGAGCCAGGCCACCATCCCCCGGAGCTACTTCCTGAAGGTCGGCATGAGTTGCTACATACTTTGTTACAAAATCAAAGACTTGTGTTAGTGGGGCAAAACCTTGTGATAGAGAGCCAAAACACCCTTATTAATACCCTTACTAACGAATTGTACCGTATTTAATGTTTTAATAGATACAAAACGCCTTACTATTGTGGGTTGTTGGAAAAATAAAAAATAAATAAAAAAATGTCCAGACTTGGTAAAAGAACTCACAAACTAAAGGATTATGAACAAGTTAGGGCCCCAAAAAGACCTTCCCGAGAGAACATCCCCGGCCCTGTTGTGAACTCCTCTGATGTCCCAATGAACCAGGAACTATTACAAATGATAAATGATTTAAATAACCCCCAATCACCACCGATAGAATGTGAATTAACAGACTTACCGGTGAACCCCGACCTGTTACAGATGGTCAATGATCTAAATAACCACCTCCCAACGGTAGCGCTTATAGAGGTTCAACCCCTAGTTCACCCCGATTTGTTTGAAATGGTGGAAGCTTTGGAGACGCTACCCCGACCAAATTCTGCCCCTATTATAAATGATTTGAGACAATTAGAACACAGTACGGCGGCAGAAGCAGCCGTCACTATAGAGGAGGGTCTTGACATTAACCGGTTGGATATCTTTGAAGGACTTTTACAGGCTTTAAATGAGCCTCCTCAAAAAGGGGGTTTTGTAGATGTCAGCAGTGGGGGTGTTCGGAATGTGGAGGGTTCTGAGACTGATAAGGCTGTGGAGGACATGCTCTGTGAGAATGTAGGGGTTGAAGGCTTTGTTCAAAATGATGATGTGTCCAAGAGTACCAGTGATCCCGTGATTATAGATAGACCGGCCTATAACAATTTTGAAATGATTCAGCGTTTTAATTTTGCAGAACTTTTAAATTGTGACAATTATGCAGAAATATTTGTCAACATACACGAGGCCTTGCAAAACATGCTTGAACAGGTTGCTGAAAGGGTCAGACCTCGAGATGTTGTACAGTTAGAACTCAGAGGGGATGATTTGTTTAGCAACCTATCTGTAATGCTGAGTGGAGATAATTTAGATGTTGATGAATTTCTGGCTAAAATCGAAGCGTTATTGCAAAGTAACGCATCCATCTTAGCTGATGAAAGTCTGTCTCTAGTAATGAATGTGGTTCGTAACCCTGAGGGTGGGGCGCTTAGAAGACTGTCGAAATGCTTGAAGAACGACATAATTAGGAACAAGCTCAGGCAATTAGTGGTGAGTTCCAATGGGGACAATAAGCTCTGTTTTGCTTACAGTTTAATAAAACTACTCACCCCCGACATGCCTGAACCCCAAGCTATGCAAGAGGCTTTAATGCTTCATCAGAGGGCCGGCTTAAACTCTCAACAGATGGTTGCCTTTTCAGACATTACCATGTTTGAGGAGTTGTTGTCTTTAAAAATTGTTGTGTGGTACCGTTGTGAGGTAAAGGAAGTATTTGTGAAATTTCAGACACATCCTGAAACCCATACACAGACACTGTTTCTCTTCCTAAGTGATAGTCATTACTTTGGAATAAAGAGTTTGACGGCTTTTTTGGGTTGTTCGTATGTTTGTCATTGGTGTTATAAGGCCTTCAATGATAAGCTTAAGCACCGCTGTGACGGTTACTGTAACGTCTGTTTCAATCCGCAATGTCGTAAGGGTTTGGCCCCTACCATCCGATGTAAAGATTGCTTAAGGATTTGTCTCTCCGCGTTCTGTTTTTCCGAACATAAGGTACAGAGGGCCGCTGCTGAGGGGGTTAAAAAACGGAGTTATTGTGATCAAACTAAATATTGCCCGCAGTGTTGCCTCCAGTACCGTTTTCATGAGGTTAAACCACACAAATGTCTGGAGCCGAGATGTAGGATCTGTAATGCTGATTTAACCCCGGGGTCTGAACACCAGTGCTTTATTCAGCCGGTTAAAAAGGAGCCGCCGCACAACCGGTATGTCTTTTTTGATTTTGAATGCCGGCAAGAAAACGGGGTCCATGTTGCTAATTATATACACTGTATTGACATGTTGGATTGTGAGTGGTCAGCTAGCGGTGAGAGTTGTGTCAGGGATTTCTTTACGCGGAATCGCGGTCCAAAATACCTCAATTTTACATTTATTGCCCACAATGCTAAGGGTTATGATTCTTACATTTTGATGAAGTATCTGGTGGAAAATGGGGTGACCCCAAAAATAATAGCTCAGGGTAGCAAGATCATGTGTTTCACCGACGAAGCTTTCAACCAACGTTACATAGACTCCTTAAATTTCCTCCCCATGAAATTGAGCGCTTTGCCTAAAGCTCTGGGTTTTGAGGCTCAGAAGAAAGGTTGGTTCTGCCATTTTTTTAATACTAAGGACACTCCAAATTATCGAGGGTCCTACCCGCCCGCCTCTTATTATGGGGTTGATACTATGATGTCTCATGAGAGGGAGGAATTCTTTAAATGGTACAATACGGTTAAGGGAGGTGTTTTTGATTTCCGAGAAGAGATGGCCGCTTATTGTAAAAATGATGTGGTGATCCTTAAAGAAGCCTGTTTGCGTTTCCGCGCCGAGGTTATCAACACATCGGGTCTCGACCCTTTGCAAAGTGTGACCATAGCGTCTCTCTGCATGAAAATGTATCGATCCAATTTCTTGCAGAAAAACACTATAGCGGTCACCACTTCTGACAACTATCGTGCTAGACAAAAGAACTTTTCGACTGTCTCCATACAGTGGCTGGAATATCTGAGTGCCCGGGATAACATCTTCATCAGACATGCTTTAAATCAAGGGGAAGTCAAAATGGGGCCTTACTACTTAGACGGTTTTAGCGACGTGTCCGGGCGGCGTACCGCTTATGAGTTTGCTGGTTGTATTTACCATGGCTGTCCTCAGTGCTTCGACCCAAACACCTTTAACCCCGTAACACAAAAACTCTGCGGTGATATGTACTATGATTTCCAGGAATGAATTGAAACTTTAAAAAACACCTATGGTTTGAATGTGCTGGTGATTTGGGAACACGCGTGGACGACCCTGAAGCAACAGGATGTGGGGGTACAACGGTTTATGGAAACCTTGGACTTTCCTGAACGTCTAGAGCCCAGGGATGCGTTATTTGGGGGTCGTACCAACGCCCTCTGTTTACATTATGAGGTAAAGGAGGGTGAGAGAGTAGATTACTATGATTTCACCAGTCAGTACCCTTATGTCAACAAGACCAAAATGTACCCGGTGGGGCATCCAACCATTGTTTATCGTGACTTTCTCGAAATCGGACAGTACTTTGGTTTGATCAAAGTCACCATGTACCCTCCTCGCGAGCTGTTCTTACCCGTGTTGCCTTACAGGTGTTCGGAAAATTGATGTTCCCTCTGTGTAGAACGTGTGTGGAAACTGAAAATCAAAATACCTCTTGTCTGCACAGTGATGACGAGAGAGCGCTGACGGGTGTCTGGTGTAGCATTGAGCTTGACAAGGCGGTGGAGAAAGGTTACAGAGTCGGTAAGGTGTATGAGGTTTGGCATATTTATGAAAAATCTGATACTCTTTTTGCTGATTACATTATGACCCATCTGAAAGGGAAACAGGAGGCATCGGGCTATCCCTCATGGTGTGTTGACTCCGCGGCCAAAGAGCGGTACGTTCAGCAATATTTTGAAAAGGAAGGGATCCGTCTAGAGCCGGGGAACATAACTGTAAACCCCGCCAAGAGACAAATGTCCAAACTGATTTTAAACAGTCTGTGGGGTAAGTTTGGGGAAAGAGATAACCGTCTAAACACAACCTTGATTAAAACCCCTGAACAGTTTATAGAATTTATGTTTTCCAAACAACATGCAGTATCACACTTTCAATTCTTAAATGACCACGTGGCACAGGTCCAGTGGAGGGCCCCTAAAGATTTCCCCACCAAACAGGGGAACGTTAATGTTTTCATAGCGGTTTTTACCACGGCTTACGCCCGGTTTGAACTGTACAACTTAATGGATTAGCTGCAGGAACGCACGCTCTATCATGATACTGACTCTGTAATCTTTGTCACCAGGCCAGGGGATTGGGTCCCTCCCCTCGGGGACTACCTTGGGGAGTTAACGAGCGAGCTAGATCCTCAGGACCACATAGTGGAGTTTGTTTCAGGGGGTCCTAAGACTTACGCATACAGAACGGCTGCGGGTAAGACCTGTATGAAAGTTAAGGGTTTCACTCTGAACCATTGTAACAACAAGCTCATTAACATCAAGTCTCTGACGACCCTGGTACAAAGTTTTGTAACCGAGAAAGACGCGCCTCCTCGCGAGATTATTACAGCCGGAAATCAGATCTATCGCAATAAAAAGGGGTACACATTGGAAAATAGATCACTAAACAAACGGTTCAGGGTGGTGTACAATAAAAGAGTGTTGAAGACTGATTATACCACTCTGCCTTATGGATATTAGCAGTGGTTTTGATAACAGACTTCAACACCCTTTCTCCTGTATTATAGCCGGTCCCTCCAATTCAGGTAAGAGCTATCTTATAAAGAACATCATAGAAGATGTGGACGCAACCGTGTCCCAAGCTCTTGACAACATAGTGTGGTGTTACTCTTGCTGGCAACCTCTCTACGATGATTTGGCATCGAAAAAAAATAATCTGAAATTTGTGCAAGGTCTCCCCGCCTCGTTGTGTGACGATGACCTGTTCCCGCCCGGACAAACTAATCTAGTGATCCTTGATGACCTGATGGAGCAGGCCGGTGACAACAGTGAAGTGGAAAAAGCTTTCACAAAGTACACTCATCATAGGAATTTAAGTATTATTTATTTAGTTCAAAATCTATTTTTTCAAGGTAAAAAAAGCCGCACTATTAATTTAAATGCCAATTATATAATTATTTTTAAAAACCCCAGAGATAAACTACAGGTCACCGTCTTGGCTAGTCAAATGTACCCTAACCAGACCAAGTTCTTTTTGGAGGCATTTGAGGATGCCACCAAAAAACCCTACGAGTACTTGATTGCGGACTTAAAAGCACAAACCCCAGAAGACTTTCGCCTCAGAACAGGTTTGTGCCCGCCCGATTGGCCGGCAGTGTATGTGCTAAAGAAAAGGAAATAAATAAGAATGTCTGTTCGGATTAAAAGAAATCTGCCGCTTTTGCAAATGTTATTTGAGGGGAGCCCGCGCCATAGGAAAGCTGTGCTGGCTGGGGCCCCCTCGGATTTGATCGAGACCCTGTGTGAAATAGCTTTTAACATCTTACGCGGTAATATACCCCTAACCCCTTCTCAACATTCTAAACTCAAAAAACAAAAAGCGGTTATCAAGATCATCGCTAATAAGAAGTATTCTATTAAAAGAAAAAGAAAGAAGATTAATCAAACCGGAGGTTTTATAGGACCGCTGTTGAGCATAGCCGTGCCTTTCCTAACCAGTCTTCTAGCTTCCAGAGTGGGTTAATAATGGAATATGCTCAGAAAATGTTTTTGATCCCTCAGGAGCAGCTTGAGAAACTGAGAAAAAATGTTGTCGGGCCAGAGCCCATTAGACAAACGGCTGAAAACAACCTGGACTCTGAAATGAAAGCTATACTGGCCAGGGCCGATTTAAATCAGTATTCCAAAGCCCAGATGTATAGCAACACGTTACAGCGCTACCTCCGTCTGGTTAGACAGGGTGAAAAAGATCAAAACATTTTAACTTTAACCATGGCCTCTCAAGAAAATGGTTCTGGGGCTGATGCGGGGGGTACGGTTGATAAAGATGTTGCGGTGCCCGAACCTGTTGAGAGTTCAGAGGGAGATGTTGTAACGGATGTTTTGAGAAACATGCCGGCCAGAAGCAAAAGACATGCAGAATATATTCTGCACAAAATGGTTCAGAAACCGCGGGTAACGACTTGGAATGAACAGGGTGAATTTGTTTTTAAAGGACAACTGATCAAAGGTTCAAACATGTTTGATTTGTTGAAGAGTGTCACTAGCACTAATAAGGTACCCGATAGTCGCCGACCTGTAGGCTGGAATGCTTTCCTACAGGCGATGGCCTGTCTGAACATGCCCCAATCAACAGTCCCTAACCAGGAAACGCGACAAAAAATCCGTCTGTGTAAAGAGGTGGTGACTGATCTGACTCCGATATCTCATTACTCTGACCGTGCTGAGCAACCATCCTCAGGATCTATCCATCGTTGGGAAGCTTATTAATCTCATGTTTTTATTTGTCTCCCCTGTAAATAAGGAACCGACAAACAATTTTTTTATTTTATTTTTTATTTTCAAATGTTGTACATTTATTTATAACATAACCCTGCTTTGTATAAGATTTGTGTTGAATAAAAACAAAACTAATGATTCAAAGGCTGTTTTCATTATTTTTTCACTTTAACACGCATGACATCTTTTAAAATCCTCACAAGAACACCCCATCTGTATACATGGCTGGCTAGGGTCGTAAGTAATTGTGTCATAAGGGGGGGTCCACAGTGTCCTGACAAACTCTGCCACTTTTTTATCATTTTGGCCTAAATCCTCACTGTACAAGGACATAATATCGGGGTATGACCTTCCTTTAGATCTATGATATAAGAAAAACACACAGTGTTGACCACAAGTGAAGGTCTGAAGACTTTGTACTTGACGACCGCTGTAAATGGTTTCTTGACAGTTGTTGAGCAGAAAGTTATTGATCTTCCGAGGGAAAGGTCTGAAATCCGGGGGGTTTCCATAGGAATCAAAAAATTCCCCATGGCGGTCCTCCCTTAGATAAATAGCCAGCCAATGTTCTCCGGGCATATTTTTAGGGTGTGTGTTGATTATGTACATTGCAGGTAAATTCTTGATCTTAAATTTAGGCAGCTGGTCGCAGGCGTAGACTCCTTGAAACAGTTTCCGTGAGCCGGCCAGGGCATTCATGATGTGGTTGAGCTCTCTGGTGTTCATTTTAATAATAATCATACAGAACGTTTCTCCTCTGATTCACCTCAATAATGTTGTCAAACACAGCATACACGACCATATTTACAGTGCGTGGTAGAGGCTGCTTGAAACGCATCTCCAAACGCATATTGCCCGTCTTCATCAGTGAAAAATGTTGTCCACACTCTTCGTCAGGGGTCAGGTTGAAACCGTACAGGGTGTAACCGCTGCAGTATTCCCGGCGATCGATCAGCAGAGGTTGATCCTTGAGATGGCGACCCGTAGCCAGTACTAGACTGTAATATTCACGAACCGCGTTGCCGTTTTCAAAGTCAGGTTGAAAAGGTCTGGATGGAACCTGCACACCATCGACGTACAGCGCTATAAATTCCGCGTTATAATGTTTAAAGTTAAAGGGGTTCTTGTTGTAAACCCCGGTAAATGCATCATTATCCACGAGACCTATAATAACCTGTTTTGGGAGCTGTCCTAGAAACAGATTTTCCTGGTTCATCACCCGTGTCCCTGCGGGGATACTGTGGACTTTCATATAGACTCTTTCGATCGGGTACTTGGCGTTTGCCGTCATTAAAGCCTGCGCATGTCCTAGTTTAACCGCCGGGGAGACGGATACTTTTTTCACAAACAGCGAGGCCGATAATATGGTCAGTTTATATTTTTCAGTATCAGGGGTCATCAGACAAAAAGCACTTTTACTACGGATCATTTTAATTTTAATGTCTACCCCGTTGAGCATGAGTTTTTCTTGGAAAAATATGTCTGCATGGATATGTCCCATTAGCTCAAAGGTCCTCCCTTCTGTTGAAAAGGCCGTTCTTTTTTGCAAACCCTTATTGAGTCCCTCTGGATCCTTGTCGTCCATAGCTTCCGGGGTGTCTTTGAAGAAAAGGCCGGGGCTGAACTGTTTGCTTAGGGTCTCCTCACTATAATTAAGGATACACTCCATCATGGCCCTATAGGGGTAAGTATTGCTGCTTTGACTAATGAGCCGATCTCCCAGGGTCACATCCACCTGTGAAAACATGGTGGCCACCGGGTAATTGATGACCCCAGCGTTGGCCGTCTTCTCGATTGCATCGCCATCCTCATCAGTCACTTTACAGTTCATTAAAATAAATGTGTTATTCAAATCAATATAATCCTCGCCATTGCCAGCTATAAAAAACTCCAGAGGGGCCGTATCTGAAATTGCGGAAAGAGGGGGTATCTCTACATATATGCTCTTATCTATACTCGTTTGAGTGTATGGAACTGTAAACAGATCCAGTTCTGATTTGACGCATTCTTCCGATAGACTGTGGACAAAAGACATTTTTAAAAGATGTATCCTGAGGCTCTATTTGTCTTTCTTTGAGACTTTCTTTTTGCAGGTTTTTTCTTGTGCTGCTTCCTTCTCCGAGTGTTTCCACGATATGTTGGAGAATGAGAGATTCTTCGTTTTTTGTTAGCCACGGATCTTCGTCGTCCTGGTGGACACATACTGTTTCTTCTTTTACCCCCCCTCCTCGCCATTACCATGAGACCCGAACCCTCCTGCTGATCATGGCTAGCTGCCCGGTTCATAACATTGGTGAACACGTCACTAACAATATTTTTAGCCGCTGATTTCAAGTGGGGTCTGGCTATAGCAAAGCCTCTCTTAAGCAGGGGTACAGCCATTCTAAAGAGACCACGAAAGAGTCCTCCTAGACCGGCGCCATACATTGTGGGGGCTCCTACAAAACCGGGCAAGCCGTTCCCGGCTTGCATCTTGTAATAATCCACATAGGCGCTAGGATCTACATAACCCCTCGAGGTAGCCATTTTAATAATGTACACACTGTTTCAGGGGTCGAAAATGTAGTTTGACAATAACTTTACCGAAGCGGAAGGGTACGTTGATATTCTGATCCGATTTTACTTCGATCGTGATGTTGTCAAAGTGGGTCTTTGAGACTGGTACGTAGTGTGGCTTGTCATAAGTAATTGTGACCATGTCATTGCTTTTACCTTTAATAAGTACATTTCTCAAAAGGGGGACATAACTATCCCCGACCCTCTGGTGTGTTATGATATCCGTATACACATAAAGAGTGTAAAAGCCGCCCCTGATGTCAGCCGGGAAGGGGGCCACCACTTCTGAGAACCTGCTCTCTGTGTCAGAATAGAACCCTAATATACGCCCCAGTTGTCCGTTGGTTTGAATGCTAATACCAGGTTTTGACACCTTGTACACTCTGTTTTTAATAGGGTTGTAATATAGCTTGATGTTGGGGGTGCCTTCTGAGAACTGTTTATGCATCTCATCTAATATTTTATCCACATTGTCATAATAACCTCCTTGTATCGTGAATGTCCATTGACTCTTTTTAACATCATCAAAAATGGCGAAGGTGGCATCCTTATCTTGTAAAACAGCCCAAGTGTAAGGATACTGTATTTCCGCCAACCCCACTTCCCACGACCCCCTTAGATCTATAGATTTTCCAAATTGTACTGTGTAACTGGATATTTCATTTTTAGGGTATATATCGAGAGAGGCGTTACTGGGTAGAGTCACGTAGAAGCCTCCTGATTCCATCTTGAGTATCGAAAGTAATGCCCCCAACACACCCGCGGGCATGTTGTTATAAGGCTTGAATATCACAAACCTGTTGTTCCGGGACCCAACTATTGAACTTTTCAGGCCATCCAAGCCATTTCACCAACACATATTTTTTCTGGTTCTGGGTTTTCTCAGCTAATATCTTTTCAACTCTGTATACACTGTCTTTACCCACAATAATTTTTTGTAACTCGGCTTCGTAAAACGTTCCTTCTATATCCTCCCCGTCATAGTCTTTTAACCGGTACACGGGGGGGTCTCTAGCCACCTGTTCGGTAACTGTAAAATATTCGTCAGAAAATGTTTGTTCATAACCTTTGGCAAAAGTACTCCTTAGCTTTGAAACGCGAACCACATCGCCGATGTTGAACTTATAAGTAGTTTTTCCCTTCTTAATAAATGGGCCGTATAATTTTTTATAGACCTTAAAAGAATTACTTTGATCAACATCTATAGGCTTCATTTTAATACTGGTGTGATACCCTTGGTTGTAAGCATCGATAAAATCCTGAACTTTATCAAAATACTTGAACGTGTTGACCGCTGTAAAATATCTCCACATTTTGGTCTTTATGGTGCGGTTAAACCTCTCCACCACCGATGCCTTAAGCTCATTACCGGTGGTGAAATGATGTATTTTGTGTCTCTTCAGTAGATTCTGAAATTCTTTTCCTTTATCAGTC
The DNA here is from genome assembly GCF_036373705.1 of Amia ocellicauda. NCBI lineage: Eukaryota > Metazoa > Chordata > Actinopteri > Amiiformes > Amiidae > Amia > Amia ocellicauda. The sequence goes on along the minus strand of NC_089866.1, from coordinate 29,709,026 downwards.
TGCAGTTTTTTAGGACATCGTCCCTGGGACAATATATCCTCAAAGGCCCTTGTCACCGCCCGACCTGTTTTATTATGTAGAATGCGAGCCCAGGCATATTTTGATAACACATCGATACACATCAACATAAATTTGTGACCATTGTTATGTTTTGATAAATTTGACATATCGACTAGATCCATTTGCCATTGTGAGTCTATGTCAGTTGCATATACGCGGTTTCTTTTAAAGTTAATCCTGAGAGGTTTATGTAAGGTATAGGCGTCTTGTTCCCGTAACCATTCTGAAACAACCACATCATTAACCTTCACACCGGCCTCAGCGAGTCCTCTTTGAAAACTCTTCTTACCCGCCAAACCCCCAATCTTGGCTGGGTTGTAGTATAGTTCATGCATTTGGGGAGCTTGCCGAGTCATTCTGCCAAATAAACACACAGACCCACACTATGCGCAAAGTTTTTATACAAGGTTTTTTATTCAACTTCAGGAGAGCAGATACCCCTTTTTAGACATTTGAGAAAAGTATAACATACACAACAATTTTTTCTACGGTCCAGACAAAAAGAAATCAGATGATTGGTTACTTGATCTATATCAACAAATACCTGTTTCTTTATCTTGTAGGCACACACCTCAGTTACATATGTAAATAAAACAACAATAATGACCTATTTTAAAAGTAAACAGAGGGGTATTAAACATGCTCAGTAAAAGGTCATACAGATGTTGATGAAATGGCCTAATATCATTCTTGGCCCCCTTGAGCGCTTCATCCCAGTGTTCGTACCCCCCGGTCTTTGTTACAGCAACCATTAACTTTTCCAGGTTTGAAAGTTGATCCTCATCGATGGTTAAATCTGTAGAGAAAAGGCTCGCGTTGGCTACTTTTCTGTCAAGCACATGGTGTAATAGCGCTCTCAGGTTAGCTGCAGAGTGTTGATGACAGAACCAGTTGCAGCAGCAGTCCAGAACATTCCCCATGTTCAAAGTCCCTTAGTTCAGGTCAGAGTCTGAATCAGTGGCGTAGATGTCGAATTCTTCGTCGCTGCCCCCAGCTTTAACTTCTTTACGGAAGAAATAAGCTTTTAGCTTGCCAGCGGTTTTTCTACTCGGCTCATCCAGGTCATTGAGCAGCTGCCCAAGTTTCTCTATTATAAACGGCTCCTTTTTCAGCTCCAGCAAAATCTCATCTATGATTTTCTGGACTTGTGCCGCAGTGACATGTATGTGGGAGTAAGACAGAGCCTTGATTAGTGCCGGTTTCAGCCACGGTTTGTTCAGTCTTCTGTAAAACACGTTGAAATAGAACAGGAAATAGTAACGGTCTGGTTCAAACAAACAACTGTGTCTCAACTGACTGGGGTGATTCACTTCACACCCCCGACAGACTTCTTTCAGAGCTCGGTCGATGAGAGCACTCAGAATATACACCAGGGTGCTTTTAACCACTCTGCTTACTTGGCCACATACCCCGGGCATAAATCCTGCGTCTTCATCACGCCCCCGAGACAGTTCGATGCTCATTGGGTCGCCTGGTGGTTTGTGGGGTGTTTCTACATCCATTGGACTGACCCCCTCCTGAGACGCACAGACGGTAGACAGTTCAGCAAAATCGAGGCCCTCCATGAGCTCCAGAGGCTGGGGATCCCCGAGACTCATTTGGACATCCATCGCCCCGCATGTTGTTTCATCCTGAGGGACCGGGGTCTGAGGTCTTGGAGGGTAACCGCAGTCAGAGGGTTCCGGAGTGTATACAAAATCTGGGGAATAGAACCAGGGGTGATCCCGGGTTTGAAGAGGCCTGTAGAGCCTGTCGATGTCCGCAGCTTTCGGGTAAGACATTCTCTTTAATTTTAAACCATGAATGAATTGTTGCGCCTTTTATCCTATCTCTTCACTACGTCACGACACACCGCCCTCTTAGAAGAGAGTAGCCCCTGAGCCGTCAGACCCCCCTCCAACCCCCCACAGGTCGTCTGTTTTATCATCGTCGTCGTCATTCAAGGGGGATATATAATCCATAATCCAGCATATTCTCCTTCTAACCGAATCCAGTTGTAAACATTTGGTCAAGATGTCAAAACCATCATTTATACAGTTTATGACCTCTTTCAAGAAAGGCCAGTCCACGGCGTCAAACATAATTTCAGTAACCTGTTTTTCTGGATCCTCCACAAACCCTTCAATAGGGTTTGTAATCAGGGTACTGCTAAACAAAACCTTACGATCTGTAGTTAGAGATAGACTCTTCACCACTGTACCGTACTTCTGCAAGCTTTCCCATTCACACCTTTCAAAACTCTGAGTCGGAGACTCCGTTTCGCCTTCTCTTGGACCCTCTTGCAAGCCTTCTAGAGTCTTATCCACAAGCCCCAGGTCTCTCCATGCCATCACCTTCAACCAGTCCTCATAAGAGTATTCAATCACCGTCTCAAAAGGTTCCAACGTACCCTCCTTCTCTCCCAAAGCAAAAAGCTCCACTCCAACATAGCTGGGATCCCTTTTAAAGCGGTAACCCCGTCGACCCCCCCAGAACAACACCCAGGAGCGTTCAATCTTCAAATTGGTGAGTACAGGAACCCTTGCCCGGGATTGTTTCTTGCGGGGTTTCATGTTGATGTCGCTGGACATGTTGAAGAAGCGGGATGTTTCAGATGCTGAGAATTAAAGAGGTATTGCCTAAAAGCAGCGCGGGTTCTTAAATAGAGAGGAGAGTTTCGGGGCGTTGCCTTCAGAGGGGTGGGGGTCTTTATGGGTGGCCTTGTTGTTCAGGGTTTTATGGGTGTACACTTTCTGACGGATATGACGTAGGAATAATTAAGGAAATAACTCTACCTAAAATCACGCCCCCCAATTATGACGTAGGAATATTAATAAGCTTAGGGCATACGTCATAACAAAATAGGCCGCGCCCAAAAAACCCTACTATCTACTTCTTTGCCAGTGTTACACCATACGAGAGAGGTTCATAAACACCAGAGAAATCACAGCTTCAATAACATTTCACCTCGCGAAAGACATGGTACCAATTAACACGTTTAACAGACAGTTTTAAAAACATGATCCGGTCACTTGACAAGTGGTATGTAATGCCATCACGCAACTATTTTTCTCAAGTTGCTTCCCAGAGCTGTGCGAGAAATGCAAGTGGAATATTATGCAGCGACTTATCAAAGAAGAGGTTTGTAATTTCATTTGTAATGTAATAAAATGTTAAATGACTTATTTTGTCATTCACATTAATTACCTATTGTGATAATGAAACTTCCTCCTTAGTGTAATCCTCTGTTTTAACCTGGTTGGAGTACAGAGATAAAGCCTCCTGTAATCTACTGGATCCCTTCTAGACACCACACTTCTTCATTCACAAATCAGCCCCTTTATTTTAGGGTAAGCAACATGCATTATTAATATCATAATATGTTAGATCATTGACTTTAGCCTGCATTGATAGAAGAGTATTACATGAATACAATGGAACCATGGTGAATTAAACAGTCAAAAATAAATCAAAAAGTAAAAAGTCATTTTCAGTTTATTTTTTAATTTTTTATTTTCCATGAAGATGCAGTACCCTACAAAATCATGCCAATCATTCTATAATAATTAATTCTTCTGAAATAGAGCTATTCAAGTCATCTGGTGAAGTCATCCTGTATTTTTTCATATCGCAATATATATCGCAGAAAAACAAAATATCGCAATGTCAGTTTTTTCATGCAGCCCTAGATTGGGGGGCTGTTTGTAATGCAGTCTAAGGCACTTTTTGTCAATATAAACGAACAATAGTGGACCAGAGGAGAGGCACCGTGCATTTGTAACAAGTTTGTTTGTTTTGTGAACCGGTTGTGTTTGTACGGTCTATTTTACTGTAGCAGGTAAAAGAAAGGCTCATATATGTGTGTTTGTATGGTCTCCTTTTATTATAGCGGGAAAAAGAAAGACTCCAAATCCCAAAGGGTCAAGGTGCATAATGCGGAGTTTACGGGTCACATGGTGCAGTGTTCAAAATGTCTCATTACAAGTAGCAGCTGGGAGAGAGAAAATAAGAAAATTCACAAAGTACAGTGCACGTCTGTAGGGTTGCCTGGATTGATTGTGGGATACTGTCCTTGTTTGTGAAAAATAAAATAATAATAATAATAATAATAATAATAATAATAATAATAATAATAATAATCTCTTGTTAATGTAGGAAAGAGATGTCTATTTTACTACAGCAGATAAAATAATAAGAAATATCATAGTTGCTATAAAAGGTGGACTGGAGAAGTATGTGTCTTGTGTTGTAATATTGTTCTGGGCTTGTATGGTAATTGTACAAGAGTATTTGTGGAATACTGTTCTGTGTGTGTGTGTGTGTGTGTGTGTGTGTGTGTGTGGTAATTGAATATCCAGGGGGAGACTGGAACTGAGTGTCTGCAGAATATTGTAATTAGAGTTGCTGGTATAAAGAAGTGTAACGTAAAAGGCAACCATAGAGGAAACTGGGAGAAACTTAGGAAGCCTGGCAGTGAGCAAGCCTGTATGATGATGATATTGATTGGGATTCAGATGAAGAAACTGTAATTGAAGCTCTGAGTCAGAAGAGGAAGAGCCAGCCCAGGCTGTAGGGGGTGTAAATTATCATAGGGCCTGCAGAGCTGGTGAAGGAGCGCAGGGAGCAACAGCAACAGCAAAGAGCAGGACAGCAGGCTATGGCTCCAGTAAGGATTAGAAGAAAACCAAACGGAGAGCAGGAAGGTATTGAAGTTCCCCTCTCCCTCCTGGAAAAGGCAGCTATAGGGGAGAAGCTCCCACCAATAAAGAAAAGAAAAAGTACAACTAATTTTTGGGTTAAGTTGAATGCACTGACAACTAGTCATAGATTAGCAAGCCGATATCAATGGGCTTTAGTCACAACCAAAGCAGACCCCGAAGTATTAAGTAGTATGCCAGGAAATGTGTGTAACGGCACTTATCTGACGGTTTCTGGACAAAAAGACGAACAGCGAATAGACATATTGAAAGCCGGAGTTTCTGTTGGGACAGGAGATGTGCGGACAGACTGGTCTTTAATTACTGGTTTAAAACAAAAAGACAGTGAGACCACTTGAATATGCCGAGAGAGAGTGGACAATGTATCGTGACCACACCAAACACAACACGTAATGATCATGGCTGCTTGCAATTGTTAAAAAGGGGATTCGATCCACATATACAAAAGGCATTATTGTTAGGTGTTAATCCAGTAGACACATTTGACACTACTGTAACATGGGCAGGATCAGTTGAAGCAATGCAGAGTGAGCAGAAAGGCAGACAAATTGCAGCAGTAATGCAAGGCAAAGGCGAGGGTTTCACTCCTAAGTGTTTCACATGTGGGAGAATAGAACACAAGAGAGAACAGTGCAGGGAAAAGACTAACCAAACTTTTGAACGGTAGTGTATATTATATTCTGACTCAATACATACAATGTATTGCCAGGAATGGGAGTTTCGTGTAGCAGTTATCGTGTGCTCCATTACAATCACACTGATGAAACAGAACTTTTTAAAGCAATAATATATTCACACAACACACGTGTCTGTGTAATTCCTATCCAAATTAGGAAAACAGGCCCACAATGTCCAGCATCTAGCACTGTCTGATGTCCATGTGCCTACAGGCTGTGAAATCTGGACTGCTGTGCTGCTAACACTGAAATACAAACGCACCGCACTGAAGGGGATGTTGTTGGCGCTCGTCTCGCTCTTCTACAGCTGCAGCAGTCCATTCCTGTACTCCTGGTTGAACGGCCCTGAGTAGGACAGGAAGCCAGTGGCCAGGAGGACATCTCCAACCAGACACCTGATTTGACTCTGGAACAGTCTGCTACTCTCTGTCCTTTGGATCTGAAAAGGCAGAGGCAGAGAAAAGGGAGGAGTGAAGGTGCTGCTTGGGATTAGCATGAAAAAGTGGGGAAGTAATAAATCCCAGATTTGGTCTGGAACGCAAGAATAGGATATTGGTGCAGTTAGGGTTAATGGATGTATTGCCATTCTGTGCAGCAAATGCTTCAAGTGCTTGATTTGGGCTTCTTGCTGAGGCTGTGATGGCAGAGTGAGGCTTTTCTGTGGTATTGCCTGTAAGAGAATTTGATATGCTTGGTTTTTCAGTCAATCTAAATAGTTGAACTGAAAACTCATGAACTCAAGGTCAATTGGTTTCTCTTTTAAGATTCTTTTTAGAGGGAAGATGCGGTCAAGTCACAGATGTGCAATAATAATGTATTTATGAAAAAATAGGAAACTAATATCATTCAATTATATTACTGAAAATAAGTAATATTAAACTTCTGCTGGATTACAGAAAAAAACAGATAATACATGATTTCTCCTCTTCTACTCACAGGGCAGCTTAGGTCAGTCTGGTCAGGCAGCGGGTGAGTCTCTCTCTCTCTTCCTCCTGCTCTTCTCTTGTTATCATCTCCTTCTCCTTCTTGAACTCTCTTCTCTTTGAATATCCCTAGATTTATAAGGTTTCCTTTCAACCAGTCACATTTTGGCAGCACAACTTAATGAGAAGGGTGTGTGATAGAAATGTAACTTAGAAGTGTTTTTTTTTGGAATTTGTCTAGGAGCCAATCAGAGGACAGGTACCCTGGACATTGTACTTGTGCTCAAGTAATTAGTCACGTCAGGGCCTCCTTCAAATTTTAGGGGAACTGGATCAAAGGGGAGCAGTCGGTTTCCTGTACCAAACCAGATAGCATAGAATTTCCCATACACAAATACATTCTAACAAATTATATCTTACATAAGACTTCTGGCTCACAAGTTTCTATGCAAATTGAGGAAACCCCGGACAACTTCAAAGCCACCCCAGGCCTCAAACAACTGTTTTACAATGTTATTACTCTTCCTAATAAACTATACAGTTCATGAACTAAAATTATTTCAATAGTTGTTTATAGTAACAATGGATGCATACACTTACATATCACCCAAACCTCATCTCTCGCCTTCCCCTCGTGAACAACATTCCTTACCCAGCTGTGTCTCAGCATCATGTCTCAAACACCGTCCCCATTAACTCACAATCTCAAATCCTGTGCCAGTGATCTGTGTCAGGAGATTGTGCCACACTGCTTGTACACATCACAGAGCATGTTATTGGGACATACATAAAATTAGAAGCTCTCTGTATGATCCACCAAATTGATTTAGGGGATCTACGAACATTGGGGATGTCCAGAGAAGGGCACAGCTGGGAGGGGGGCAGCCAGTTTGAGGGAGGACTGGTTCAGGTAGTACCTTTAGGTCTGTGGGTTCATCCTCTCTGTACAAACTAAGGTAGATCGTCATTGTGGAGAGGACGGATGGGAGACCGAGACATTTTGAGCAACGCCTTCTCTGGTATGGTGAGTGGGGCAGGCTCACACTCACACTCACCGCCTCTCCTTGCACAGACACGGAGATGATGGGCGGACTGAGGGCATCTGGAGCAGAGACACAGGGTGACAAAAGACACAAGAACATTTTAGATTAACTTCAGTTACACTTTTGATAGGGGATATTGTCAAGAAAGACACACACATGCTTGTAAAACCTACATGGCAGACCCAGGAAGGAGGAAGGTCTCCACATCTTAAAAATAGGAATATATTTGCCCTGGTTGTGTCCCTCAGTACGAGTATTTCATTACAGGGTTCCTATTGCCAAAGCCATAACCTACTGTGAGACACTGACATTAGGGGGTACTGCCAATACATTCATTTTGAAGGGAATGCAGTTTTTTTGTGAATGTCAGACATTTATTCAGTCTAACAATGTTTAGAATAGTAGAGTCTGAAGGCTGATTCATGCTTCTGCATCTGTGTCTCTTTCTACATGCACGGGTGTCGTACGCAGACGTTCGCATAGGTGTCTACCAACATACTGGCACGTAACATTAACTCGTACATAGGGGGCAGTGTTGCATTAACACATCGCAGTCTACAGGAAACAACCCATTTTCTATGGTGCACGTTGTATGGATGTAAATCAACACAAACTGTTAATAACACATTGCCATATTGCATCCTGTATGTGCAGATCTATATTGTCTTGTTATAGTTGGATAGAGACTTAATACTAGAACCACCATTTTGCAATTCAAGTAAATCTCCGCGTATGTGAATTTTTCCTGCATATTAGTTCTTATATGTTACTAAATATTTGAATTAAATGCATATATGGCGTTTCAGCTGTAAACTTCTCAAAATTAATAAGCTATAAATACTTTCTTCTCGGACTGCCAGACCTGCAGTTTATGCGGTAGGCTATAGCCTACTGAATATAATATAGCTGATAATACGGCCTGTGTAATAACATTAGTCATTGTGAAAGTTATAATCATGTTGATTGGTGAAACACACCATTTTCTACACATCATATATTCATTATCAGTATTTATTGTATTATACTGTTATAGTTCTCATCTGCCTTTCCTTGACTCAGAAAGTTTCTAACTTTCTTTGGAATTCAATCTTGAATACGTTGCAAACCCAGGTCTCTAGAACAATGCCTTGATCAATCACCTGTTTGATCATGAATGCTAATTATTCTGTATTAGGGTTCTGGTGACAGGTTGACTGGTGCACAGAATAATGCATACTCGTGTATTCATTCCGTCCACGGAAGACAAAGTACATTTATGTTTTTGTCCACAAAATTGCCAAGCACGAAATAAGCATTTAATGGGACAAAATGTGAATGATGTGCACGGAATTATGAATGACACAAATGGCACCCATAGTTTTGTGAAACCTCTGCACATGTCCAGGCCAGATGAGAGGGAGTACAGTTTTTTAGTGCGACAAATGGGTTTCACAGATGAGGAGATGCATTTTTAATACTTTCGTCACCACATTGTTGACCTGCTGCAGCGCCTACAGACATACATTATACGCCAGTCGCCCCAGCACTACGCGATTGCATCACGGCTCTCATAGTATCCCTGCTCAACCATTCAGCGCTTGCTGGACGCACACGACCGCAGAGACATGCAACGCGTTGAGATTTTGAAGGGATGCACATTGGCACCTCAGCGAGTTACGCTTAGCCAGAAACCCCTTCTCCTCATCGCTACACAGAGATGCTTAATTGCATCTTCACAGAAGCATAAATCAGGCTTTAACACACACGGTCACTCACGGTCTCTTTCGGGGAGGAATTTCAAGGGAGTCCGAGTCCAGTCGGTCTCTCCTCCGGCCCGGACTCCTCTGATCCCTGTGAAGTAGAGCTTGTCAGTTTCGGAGGAGGCAGGATAGAGGTTACAGAGAGGTGGAGACATTTGAACACCCCTCATTGTCTCGCTACATCCCCTGTCTGGAGACAGGGCAGAACAGGGACATATCCTCAGTTTGTCAGCTTAAAAAAAAAGAACAACAAATTAGAGACAGATCTCCACCATCGCTCTCTGTTACTAAATTGACTGAACGGTTTGACTAAGAGGACAGTGAAGTGAAAACGGCGAGCAGCAGGGACAGCACTTTGTGAAAACTAGTTTCTATTGAAGACAAGAGATGCATTACTACCGCTTCATTGCCATGATTAAATCTTCCTAAAGATCTCTTTGCTCACAAGCTACCTGGGTGACTAAGAGGGAGAAACTTATATCCAAGGCCAATGATAGGATATGCATCAGTCAGCAAGTTGTACGGTATCTGGTAACAACACAGTGGACACTCTTTGCAGGATGTGCAGTTTTTGTTTAGAATTTCCACCTCATCTTCTTCTTCATCAGGTCCATCCTCCACTGTCCTGGTCATGTATTCCTGTTCAGCAAAGCTCCTCAGCTCACACTGCACATTGTCAATAGTTGCTCTGCTGTCAATCATAAGCAAACATTTGCCGAGATCTTGCAGGGTTGTCTGGGCAGACCACTGGATAGGACTTGGGCAAAGTTTCTGGGGTCTTGAAAGGCTAGGCCAGCATATAGAGTTCCATGAATTAGAAATCGCCTGTGGATACTCTGACTGTATCCATGAGTTGATTGTGGACTTTATAGGCACTCTCCAGGCTTGTTTTTCTGTGGCAAAGTGGCCCCACCTCCTCCAGCTCTGCCTCCTCATCCTGTTCTTGTATCTTATGATTTGCCCACTTAACAAATGTGTCTGTAACTGCCTTAATCCTGTCAAAGTCTTTTTCAATGGCTTTCAGTTTTTCCAGTGTAGCAGCAACCATTCTCTTGTCTGCAGGTATTTGGACAGTGGAAACATGATCTCAAATATCCAGAGAATGACTTGAGCTGTCAGTGTCATCTCAAACCAGAGCACAGCACCAGTATGTCCTTTGCCTTGACCCATACATTTGTCTTCACATTTGCCTGTCCTTGTATGGCTGATGCGAGGAGTACTTCAACATAGAGACAAAGTACTGTGCAGTGGATGCCTCATACTTTACAACAGCCAAAAGCCTCTCACGTATGACACCCGTCACATACCTCACAATGACAGAGCCTTGGTCTTGAGAGGTTATGTCCTGAGTTGTGCCGATCTGGACAGAGAACATTCCAGCATCCTCAATTTCACTTGACATGGTCTCCTGGATAATGCACTGAATTGTGCTAATGACTGTATTGACAGTATTTGTAGCATTTTTGTGCTTAAAGAACCTCTGCCTCTTGCCCCAGACTGGTGTAGTTTCCTACTTTTCTCAATGCATCCATGTAGTATTATCATCTCTAAAAAAATACCATGATCACCACTGGTGTCCTCTAAAGTATATGCAGCCTCTGACTGCATCCCCCTCTAACTAACAGCCCCATCTTACCAATGACTTTCTACATCAATGACATGCTCCAGCACTATATGCCTCTGCTTCAACACATCGACAGCCCCTCCATTTGATGAAATTAATCAATTAGTTATTATTATTAACTTAATTGTACAGCATGAATGGGGCTGGAGAAAAGAAGCTTAGCACTAAAATTCTGTTGAAATTCCTAGTTGTTTTAACTACAGATTATAAATATAGCAACATAGTGGAAACAAGGAAGCTTATAGTCAGGCTGAATCATGATGAATTTAATTAATAAAAGTGTATTACACATTTTCCACTTAAATAGTGCTCTATAAGTAAATTACACATGCATACATATTTTAGCTGAAGTTGTTCTGAATCCATAGCTACCAAGAACATTGTGGTTCATAACAAAAGCATGTTACTTATAAACTGAAATGTAAAATTCTCTCAATTAAGTTCAATTTTGCTTTATTGGCATGCCAAAGCATTATACATAGTACACAATATTTAAATAATAAATAATACATATAAATGTATCGCCCCTCCCTTCACACAGCTCAAATATAAACAGAACAGGTTCCTTCCCACCTCTGACTTTTCTTTTGATCTTTTCAGAGAAATATCAGTTACGCAGCTTAAAAATAAAGCATGTCAATATCACAAATTGCCTCCACTCGAAAAATAGAGGTTCCATATGCCATGTGTGAGAGAGGAAAAAACAACCATTATTACTTGAAAGCCTTTATGGAAGAACAAAGCCTGGCTCCTTTCCCCGGCTAGATCTTAGAGGTTTTATTCCATTTCTCAAAGGTTTAATTCTGCATTCTGCCTAACAACACGTTAGAAACATGCCAACGACCCTTCAAAGCCATTGGATGAAGCGTGTGTCCACTCCCCACCGACTGACCAGTGAGATCTTGGTCTTCTGCCCCCGCTGACCCTCCTACTCTTTCCAGACACCCCTTGAATGTAGTATTGTGTGACCCCCAAGGCAATTTCCCCATTACTCCCCCTAATTTGTCCTCAAGTTTGAAAACATTTCTGAAATTAAATCCCTTTCAAGACAGCCACGGAGGAGAAAATGGAAACCTCTAAATTTAAAACCTATACCTGGTTTGACTTGTGACTTGTTACAGGAGGACTCTGGGTTGTCCACACTATGAAAGAAAAATGTGGTGTGTTATGTCAGTGAATGGATGGGGCTTTAATGTTAGTTTTTTAGGAGATTGTGCCATTTGTGGCCATTCTGAAAGTTTACCATCACAGCAGTGTCACCATTAAAGCTCAAATTGGCCATGAAGGGCAATGTTCCTTACCTGCGCTGTGGTGTGGTCGGGACTCCAGCTGCGCATGAGCAGCAGCTTGCGAAAGGTGTCCAGCTGGCTGTCGTAGCCATCAGGGACTGGGGCCTCCTCGTCATACCAGGACTTCCAGGCCTTATCATTGCAGGCTACATGGCTGAGGAGCTGGCTGAAGAGATGCAGTGCCAACAGCTGCACCAGGTTCAGCCAAGTCATGTCCAATATCCACTTTCAGGGTTTGGGCTCCACCGAGTTGAGGTCCAGGGAGGCATTAAAGAGAATGTTTATAGTATTTGTAAAACTTGAATGTTGTGTTAAATATACCTTTGTAAAGGATGAAAGACAAACCCCTTCATGCTAGAAAATAAAAACAATGAATCATTTTACTTTCATGCATTATTTTATGCAACACTTTTTTAAAATTTTTTTGTCATTAGGACAGGCATGTGTTAAGTAAGTGCAGAATCTTGCACATTAAATTCCAAACCCCAAAAACAGGACTTGTTTTCAACCCTTTCAGACTCTTTCAATTCCTCACAACATCAGGAAGGAATGTACAATCTAACCTTTACTTCTGTCCTTACATACACCGATCAGCCATAACATTATGACCACTGACAGGTGAAGTGAATAACACTGCTAATCATGGCACCTGTCAGTGGGTGGGATATATTTGGCAGCAAGTGAACATTTTGTCCTCAAAGTTGATGTGATAGAAGCAGGAAAAATGGGCAAATGAGCGACTTTGACAAGTGCCAAATTGTGATGGCTAGACGACTGGGTCAGAGCATCTCCAAAACTGCAGCTCTTGTGGGGTGTTCCCGGTCTGCAGTGGTCAGTACCTATCAAAAGTGGTCCTAGGAAGGAAAAGCGGTGAACCGGTGACAGGGTCATGGGCGGCCAAGGCTCATTCTGATTCATGGAGGCCCCACCTCGCAACTTACAGGACTTAAAGGATCTGCTGCTAACGTCTTGGTGCCAGATACTACAGCACACCTTCAGAGGTCTAGTGGAGTCCATGCCTCGACGGGTCAGGGCTGTTTTGGCGGCAAAAGGGGGATGGTCATAATGTAATGGCTGATCGGTGTATAATTAGATTTTGGTACTCTCAGTGTATTCCCCTCTTCTGCATCCAGGTCTCACTCACCATGATCTTCCTCACGCATTCCTCAACTGATGCCCCCGTGGCACGCAATTCTGGCATCACCTCTGTTATCTTAGGAGTCAGAGCTGAAAGTGTCACACATTCTTTACTCCTCGTGGCCCACGGCACACCATGGCACCTTCTCTAGGGAGCGGATGGGACTTGCCTCTGAATTACAATGGAAAAAACACTATTCAAATATAGGCAGTAAGACGTGTTGAATTTGGAAGTAACTCAATGCTCCCGAGGAATATTCTACTAGTTTGTCTCTCGTTTCTTTAGGTCACAACTAATAACACAGCTCTTTCTCTCTCCCAGGTTTTCTCCTTGCTCTAATTCAGCTCACTCATCCTTCTGCAGTGATCATACAATCTTCATGTATTCTGCTCCAAGTCTCTGTTTGCAAACTTAAAATTTACACTAAAGTGATGTCATGCAATAAAGGTCTCAACTGAGGACAAAAATGTGGCTCTTAAACACCTTCCATTAAATACCACGTCTAATTATCAAAAATGATGTCCACAATGCAATTCATTTTGTTAACAACTTCAGTAACTGCCTGCTAATGTAAAACTACAGCATGGGTTATGTAATGCTTTGGCCTGTAGGTGGCACTGAAGCCCCATTTTTACAGACAAATATATGCAATATAAAGCACTCAGCTCCAAAGAGCATCTGTGGTTTGTCAGACATCGCCACTGATGCTACCGTTCAGCTCTGCACAGGTCTGCCAATTCATCTGAAGACATGGAGAAGTTCCACACAGACATCACACGCATCCACATCTTCTTCAGCACTTCATCTTCATACATTAAGACAATGGCTGGGGGGTTGAACCGAATTCCACTCAGGAAGGAACTTATTTTTATTTTATTTATTTACGTCTATTTGATCTGGAACGAAACATAAATAGCACATCCAAAAATGGTAATGAGGTAATATTACATTCTGTAACTGGGCAGCACTACATCAAGGCTACAGGTAACACATACACTTCAGTGGGCATGAACATGACGCTCCTCACTGTACATGCTGCAGTGCCCAGTAGCATTAAGACGTACTAAAAGGAGTATAAAGAGAAATGCAACAACAACAACATAAATAATACTAATAATTAAATCATGAGAGGCTCCAAAGTATTAAGGGTCCCCTTTAAACCTACAGTAGTGTTATGCTGGGGCAGTGTTTGTGGAACTGGGAATAAACACCCAAACTAGTGTCCCACAGGAAGAAAAAAACTAAAGCAAAACAACAAAATGAAAAATGGTGATTTACTTGTTTTATTTGTGCTACAGTCAGTTATAACTGTTTTCCCAGTCTTCCCAGCCATTTTGTTTCTTTGTTCATACTCCTTTAATATTTCAGTTTCATTTTTTTCCTTGGGTGTTGGTTATGTGCTACAACAATGTGCTAACAGGCAATTCTAAATGAATATTCTTAAGAAAAGATTAATCAGTCCTTACCTGGGTCTGTGGTGTTCACTGACACTACGCCTTGATCTTTCACCTCATTCAGAAAACTTTATTGAAATGCTGTTTTCACACACAAATCCCTTAGGATGTCGGTTATGAGATTTTATGTGGAAAATGGGGGGACACACATGAAGGGTTTAATAAAAATAATAACCATGTTTTATTTTAGGGTTGGCAGTGCTCCGGGTTTGCTGGCTCCGACTCCGGAGTGGCTCCAGAGGTTCAGCTCCGGCTCCAGGCTGATGGAGGCCACCTGCTCCAGCTCCAGGCCGGCTCCAGCAGCCCCAGGTCCAGCTACGAAGCTGCTCCGATGCAGCTCCACACTGCTGCTCCAGCTCCAGCTGCTGTTAACCAGCTCTGGCTCCGGAGCCACAAAAAACAGTGCAGACTAGGATGCGAACGTTATAAATAATGATTCCTTTTTTACTTCCTTCATGTCAATAACTGTTTAACAAAAACAAAATATTAATAACAAACATCTGTTTAACCATGAAAAAGTAGAAAACTGTAAAGATGTCTGTGGCAATTTAGGGTTGCCAGCCCGCCAGTATTTTAGCAGACTGTCTGGTACTTGTACACTACATGGCCAACAGTATGTGGACACCCCTTCTAATTAGTGTATTTGGCATGTGGGAGACTCTGAGACCAAGTAGAGGAGGATTCTATGGTCTGATGAGAACAAAATAGAGCTTTCTGGCCTCAACGCTAAGCGCTACATTTGGTGCAAGCCTAACACCGCACATCATCCTGAGAACACCATCCCTACCGTGAAGCATGGTGGTGGCAGCATTATGTAAAATGGATGCAGCAAAGTACAGAGAAATCCTGTAAAGAAACCTGCTGAAGTCTACAAGAGACCTGGGTCTTGGGAGAAGATTAATCTTCCAGCAGGGCAATGACACCAAACATACAGCCAAAGCCACACTGGAGTGGCTTAAAAAAAAAAAAAGGTCAATATCCTGGAGTGGCCCATTCAAAGCCCGGACCTCAATCCAACTGAGAATATGTGGAAAGAGTTGAACATTGCTGTTCACCAAAGGTCCCCCAACTTGATGGAACTTGAGCAATTTTGCAAAGACGAAATGGGCAAACATTGCTGTGTCCAGATGTGCACAGCTGGTAGAGACTTATACACATAGACTTATGGCTGTAATTGCTGCCAAAGGTGCCTCTAACAAATATTGACTGAAGGGGTGATTACTTATGCATTAATGCATTAATTTAGAAAAAAATGCAGATTGTATTTTTCACTTTGACATTATGGAAATATTCGGTGTTGATCAGTGGCAAAAACTCCTGATTAAATCCATTCTGATTTCATGTTGTAACACAATGACATGTGGAAAAGACCAAGAGGGGTGAATACTTTTGAGAGCCCCTACCCTGCTGGTTTTTGTTCCAACCGAGCTCTCAATTACTTAATTGAACCCTTAACTGAAGTAATCATTTCTTAAATCAGAGCCTTTTAATTATTTTAAACAGTAGGGGGTTTAAGTTCAGTATAACATTGTATAAGGAACGTATTATAGGGAGTGGAGTGGAGTGGAGGCTGTTATTGCATCAAAGGGGGGACCAATCCATATTAATGCCCATGATTTTGGAATGAGATGTTTGATGAGCAGGTGTCCACATATTTTTGACCATATAGTGCATGTACTTTGACCCCCTGTCCAGTGTTTTGGAAGATGTCCGGTTATTTTAAGTACTGTAATCGATTGAATATGTCGTTAAAAATGTTATCAGTGTACAATTTGCCCTCAACTCCCCCACCCCCCCCCCCATCGTTGTCTAATTGCCAGGACCCCCTCTAGGTCTCTAGGGGTCTGGTATTTTCGTATCTCAAAAGTGGCAAACAAGGTGTAGCTTAAGGTACACTTATGAATTTCAATTAAAGAAGTGAATTTATAGTATCACCTTATCACGAATCCTGGAATCTTGTAGAACTCAATTTCCGTAATAATTGGACGCAGACACCAATTCCAAAGATATGAATTGTCAAATTTATTAAAAACAAAGACTAAATGTAGCACTACACTAATTATACAAAAGGGAAAAACTAATTAAAATTCAACTCTGGATCATCAAATCAAAGACAAATCACTTCCGTGACCAAATCAAAGACCATGGGATTGCATATGATAACACACAAATCGTTAAACAGAAAAGGTTATAAACACATTGACTACAATACCAGTTAGTAAGACGAAGGTGAGTCTCTCATTAGTATTGTTAGTCAGACATCAAATAACTACGCAGGTTAGTATTTATGTCAGGTAACTTCTCGTTATATATATATATATATATATATATATATATCAGTCTCATTTATGTTTAGGTGCCGAGAAAGATCCTATCATTACTTGTTACCACAGTTTCCTTTAACTGATTATTATTCAATGATTAAGGATAGGCAGGGCCACCAATAATCTAATGTCTATTAACTTGTGTCAATTTCAGACTAAACAGTTAAACAGGAATGAGAAGATATTTCTCAGCGTTGACAGATTTTATTTCTAAAATTGTCAACAAAACAGTTTAATGCAACACACATTTATATTTAAGCAAAACTAAATGATATTACACATTCTAGAGTTATGAATCACAGAATAACATTTCTAATTGATTTCTCAAATGTCATGAATCACAAACTCCAAACTGTTAAACTTATCTGAACTTCGTCTCAGAGAGGCCTCTCTGGCTTCGGGTTCAGATAACAGCACACAGCACGAGGTCCGTGTGGTTTGGAACAAAGGCAGTCCGGTTCGGCTTTGTCCAAGAACTTCCAATCAGTCAATGCACCTGGAAGTTGGGGTTTCGCGAAACAGAGTCTTTTCCAAACAGATTTTCCACTGGTTTGAAGGCTCCAAAGTTGTGCACAAAATCTTCTTTGCAAGCAGGGTCTATCACCGTACTTATTTGAAGACAAAGTCTTTGAGGAAAGCAGGGCCCTGTTTGGTTCCAAGGGTCGAGTTTCTTAAGACTCAAATAGCTATTTAAATGACTGACACTTTCGTATACAGTCGACTTAGTCAATTGTCCAGCTGTAAAACTCCACTGATCAGGTGGGCACAGGCGGGCAGGCGCAGTTTGTAAAGTTCTTTATTTAATAAAGTCCTTTAAAAGAATTCTTCGTATGGCTCAATCTCCTTCTCCCAGTTTAACTCTTCTGTTGCTGGCAAAGACTTGGTTGGTTTCTGGTTCTGGTTCGGGCAACAGAGCTACAGGTTGAGCTGTGGCAGCGAGTTACTGGTTCAGGTGAGAGAGAGCGAGAGAGGTGCCGTGCGCTACCCTTTATACGCCTGTCAGATCAATAGGTGATTGGTTCTTGAGTTTGTGAGATTGGATATCGGTTTCAACCCCCAGTGTCCTATTGGAGGGGGGCTTGATTTATGACTGATGTCAATCCATGCCATCTTTTGGAAATGCCGGTTGGCCCGGGTTCGTAGCTCTGTGTCGGGATTTCGGCTCTCGTCCATTTCAAAGAGTTTTTATTACCTACAGGCCCCCTTCCCCAGACATCTCACAGCAGGGATTCCAAATTATTTGGCCTATTCTCGATAACTTTGGGGGGGAGAGGTCTTCTTTAGATCAGTGCTTCAGCTCAGAGCTAAAATGCTCTTACCAGATTACACCCCCACACTTAACGTTACAAAGGTAACTCCCTGTTTGGAGATGAAGAATGCGGTTTGAATAAAATAATTTGTAAATACTTAAAACTTTAAAGTTAAAATGAACTTTACTTCTTATTGCAAATGGTTTATGAGAGATGCCCTGAGATTATAGAATCACTTCTAGAAAGTGAGAGGTGTGAGAAAGTGAAGGTGTCATATAATTACAATTAATACAAAATAATGTATTATGTACTAATAGCTGGAGTGAGAATTGATCTTATTTTATAACCCCCAAAATACAACAATGCCTATGAAGTTACATATTTTGTTAATTTAAGAAAACTGGACTTAATATCTGAGTGAGTTTAATGAACGGGGGAAAGAGTGGAGCAGCTCCATGACCTCAGCTCCGGCTCCAGGCTCCAGAGCGCTCCGATGAGCTCCGCTCTGGCTCCAGCAATCCCAGATCCAGCTCCGCTCCGGGCTCCGGAGCCGGTGCACGGCCAACCCTAATCCCTTGTTCGAACTCTCAACTCAATATGTATTCATTTAGTCCGAAAGTCTGCAGAATTTTGCAGATCCGCAGATTTTTCACACTGCAGTCCCTGAGGACTACAATACGGATCACAAACTATATGGTTGCTGTTTGTCTTATTTTTAGTTATGTGTAGATTAGGGATCCATTTCACATTTAGTTTAGGCTCGAGAAGAGCAAGGGTATTGCTTACATTTTCTTTGTCCTTTTGGTTTGAGTACACTCCCTGGGCTTAATAAATCACCTTTGCACTGAAGTCTGACTTTTGCGTTTCCTAATATATATATGTATATATATGTATATATATATATATATATATATATATATATAGTAGCAGGATGGGCGGGCAGGTCATAGATGATTGCTATGTGCTGCTAGGTTTCGCTCCTTTCCGGCCAACAGGACCACGGACAGCAGCATGAGGCAGGCAGCACTTCCAGGATCAGCACCACGGACAGGGATGTGGAAATTTCCAGAGTGCAGCAGAGCTGACACAATCAACGCTGAGTACACACAGGCGCAGCCCATCAGACCTGAGGGATGTACTACAAAGGGAGTTTAACCTACTCAGATTGAACTCAGGGTTATCAAGGAAAGTCAGGGTTGACAAACTCTGATTGGCTAAACTGGTGTTAAACAGTACTACGACAGTGATTAAGATGTCGGTTAGTTGATTCGGTGTTAACTGGAGTTTGTGCGTGTTCGGCAGCGCAGGCTGAGTTTGTGCACAATGGCTGTGCTCCGTATTTGTCCCCAGAAGAATGCACGCTGATAATGTCAAGATATGAGGACATAAGGTTAACGGCTAAATCTAACACCGTGGCGGCCAACAAAGCCAGGGAGGCTTGTTGGCAGCGCATTGCCAACAGAGTAAATTCGTAAAAACAGTATTCTTGTCATACGTTTTCTATTTTGTTTTACGGACTCTTCTTTTATTTGTAATAGGACACGTAAAATAGTAATCTCAATCATATCTAAATATGTGAAAACAATTTGGATAATTCAATTACAGCCTACACATGGGCTACATCTCTGAAATTGACCCGTTACTCACTGTTAATTAATTAAGATCTACTCCCTAAAGCACCTAGGCTGTAGGGCTACTGTAATGTGGGCGATCTTATAGTGTCCAAAAAAGAAAACCCAGGAAAGCAGAGTGCAAGATGAGGCAGCACTGGTGCAAAATTGAACAATTTATTGTATCCAAAACAAAATGCAACAGCAAATAAAAAATTACAAAAGTAAATCAACCAAAATCCAGAATAAACACTTAAAAATTACAACGTTCCTTATCTTTCCATTCAGAGTACATATTAACACTCTAGTCTTATACAGACCACTAGCTGCAATGAGACAGGCACACTCACCCAGCTCACATCCCCCATCTGTTTATCCCATTCCCCATTTTATAGCCTAATCCTAGTTTGCCCCACCTACGGGCTACTCCAAGCTCGATGTGAGGGTAATATCAAATATGAAATTAACTATATAAACAAAACTTAACTATAAACAATCCGTTCCTAATAAAAGCATTAGTGCTTGTATAAATTATTCCACTATATGGTTTCTGAAGAACCCAGTCTGGATGCATAGATGGTAAATGTATTTATTTAACATGCCAGGCCTGGAAGGGGCCCAACATGGTAGCACTCTACCTCAGCAGAGACTTATTTAACAGCACAAGTGGTCAGCCTTACATACATTGCAGGATATGTGGATCTGTGGCCGGGGTTTGCCAGAGTGTTATCTCGAGGTCAGATTTCTGACCCTGGTAATGTTCATGGTAGTCTTCCTCGGAAGAGGTGTGGGATCCAAAGAACAGATGTCTTCCTTTGATATACTAGGATCCCTCGGATCTTATTTAACAACTGTCAATCGATCATTAACAAAAACAGTTCCTGCCTATCTGGAGAAACAATTAAGTCACAAACGGATTTTCAACAAAACAGCTGTAGGCTATTTCAGCACTGTGTGATCTTTTATTACTGACAAGAGTTTCTAACTAATGAACCTTGTTGACCTATTGCTTAGCCTGCTAAAGCTAATCTGCTCAGTCTGTATACAAGCTACTTCTAATGCTAGTGTTAATATAAAACATTAAATAATTATCACAAAACACTTTCTTCAACTTTCCTATACAGTCTTCAGTTTCACTATTCAGTTCACACAAATCTATGTCGCATTCATCATCAACACCCAAATCCTTCCCACCCCTTTATCATAAGAGGACCCATTGCACAAATATAAAGTTCACCATATCCATGCACTTTGCTGCTTCACACACAAGTCGCACACAAAAGGGGATCCCTACAAACCAACAGAAAACTAACAAACCAAAAACAGTTTAAATCAAACAATCTTCACAAAGCCTCCATCAGGAATATGTGCACCTGTTTGCTGACATCTAACTTTTAACAGGACTGCAAAAGAAGTAACACACAAAAATACATCAAAACACCCGCAGCGTCCAGCATCATAGCCCCCCTCATACAGGTATGTGGTTTTCATGTCACATAGGCGTGTATTAAGGAGATCTGCATTTCTTATACATATAATAACTTTAAATAAATAACCTCGAGACCCCAGTTAATAGATCTTGGTGACCGTAATGAACTGCCTGATCTCATTACAATGCACTTCACCACAGCTACCTGTATGAATTTAATGCTACTGTGTTCAGAATAACTTCATTCTAACAATCATTTCAGCTGCAACCCCAGTGGAAAGCGCACCTGCAACTAGTCCAGATGAAATATAAAAATATTCTGGTGTGTATTCATACTTCATCATTAATACACAGTACAGATGTGGTGTGTAGCCTACATTTATAATAGCCTATTTATGTGTTCACATCAAACAGAAAAAAGGCAGAGATAGTGAAAACTGGAGGAGGGCATGATTCACTCATATTTCAGGAATCCACTCTTGGTCATGGCTATCCACCTAATGTGTCTTTAATTGTCTTGAATACAAGTAGAAGTTTTAAGGACAAAATAATGTAGGCTAGCCTACATGTCAGATCAAATACCTGACCACTGATGCTGTGAAATGACTTCCTATTCACATAATCCCCCTCATGTTCTCCCAGGGGTGCTCTAATGGGGATATGCATACAGTCAATCACACCAATCAACCTCTGCATTCCTATGGAAAAAAAGCTGTTCTGTATATAGGCCCAGCCTGTATATTAAAAATAGACCAATTATTTTATATTACAAATTACCTGAGACCGCATAAAAAGCCTCTTTGATCTTTAGAAGGCTTAAATAGCCAGGGAACACAACAAATGCATCCAGCAGTTTAGAGCAAGTGCCACCTTGCAATCTGCATGGCATACAGCATTCTTGCTCAGATGTTCAGCATCACCGATGGAATACATGAAGTGTCCACTGGCATATAGCAATTTCGCAAAGCAAGGCACACTGTCTTTTCAACAGTGAGGGCATTACTCCGGCGAGTGGCATTGGAGACGTCTGGCCCTAGAAGCTGGCAAAGATACTGAATTCCCTCAGATGAGAATCAATATCTGTCATAGAGAGCATCATCGGGATGAGCTAGAGGAGATGCACAGTCTCTAAACCCCCTCGCCCTTCGGAGTGAGCCTCTCACAACCCATGCGCCAAAGTTGATTGGGTCCCGACAAGATTGTTGGCGGAGAGGAGGTGCTTATATAGGGTAACATCGAGTTAAGCACCAAGATAACCTGCTCGGAGCAGTTTAGAGATGCAGTGTAAATTGCCATGACAGCATACCTCGGGTAAAACTTATCCAGCTTTGGTTGTACGGGTTAATCGGGAAGTTACACCCAACGTCACAAAGTTATTCCTGAAGTTACCTGGATAAGCCAGTTACATCGCTTCGTAGTACACCCCTCTGGGATATCTAATTATGAAACCTTTAAATTTCTTTGTCTCAGTGGTTGGTTGGTGGAAGGATAATGAGGGTGTGCTGGAGAGTGAGAGCCTGCTTACACAGATAAGGACATTTTTCTGGACAACATCCCCCCAGCATTGACCCCCATCTTGCCTGTCTTGTGTGTTCTAACGCCCCTAACATGCACCCCGCTATAATATATATAGTTTATATATACAGTACTGTACAAAAGTTTTAGGCAGGTGTGAAAAAATGCTGTAAAGTAAGAATGCTTTCAAAAATAGACAAGTTAACAGATTATATTAATCAATTAACTAAATGCAAAGTGAGTGAACACAAGAAAAATCTACATCAAATCAATATTTGGTGTGACCACCCTTTGCCTTCAAAACAGCATCAATTCTTCTAGGTACACTTGCATAAAGTCAGGGATTTTGAAGTCAAATAGTGAGGTGTGTGATTAAACAAGTATACTAAACGGGTGCTAATTTAAGTCATTTGTTATGCCTACCCTACACCAGGCATAAATGGGAAAAAGGTATGTCTTGCTATAGAAACTGACATGAAACCAACATGGCAGCACATATGCCAGTTCATTTTGCATTTTTAAAGGGTATTTCATCGAGGAATGATATTTAAGGACAGGTGTAGACAAACTGGTATTTTGTCCCTCTGTGCCAGCCATACTGTGATGACGTGTGATGACACCAGCGTGTGCATGTCATGGAAATATATACCTAATACAGATATACATGCTTGCACCTTGGTCTGGAGGTTAATAAAGGTTACCTACTGTTCTCCAATACAAGTGCCTCCACTTGAAAAATAGAAGTTTATTTAGGTTCCATATGCCATGTGCTCTTCAGAATGGGACATGGGAAATGCCATTTCTTCACCTCCTCATCCAGGCACTCCTGAACATCTTCATGTGAGAGAGGAAAAAACAAGCAATATTACTTTGAAGCCTTTATGAATACACGAGTCCCTGCTCCTTTCCCCGGCTACATCATAGTGGTTTTATTTGTCAAATGTTTAATTCTGCATTCTGTCTAACAAGATGTTAGAAACACGCCATCGACCCTTCGAAGCCAATGGATGAAGCGTGTGTCTACTCCCCACCAACTGACCAGAGAGATCTTGGTCTTCTCCTCCCGCTGACCCTCCTCCTCTTTCCAGACAAACCCTCGAATGTAGCATTGTGTGAAATTAACCCCCAGGGCAATTTCCTCATCACTCCCCTTAATTTTTCCTTAAGATGGAGAACATTTTTAAAATTAAATCCCTTTCAAATGGAAACCTCTGCATTTAAAACCTAGATATGTTTTGAATGGCATCAAGCACCATGAAAACATAACCAAGATTTCCTGCAGATCTGGCTTGCAATTCCTAGATGTTGAAGTTACTTGAAATTATAAAATGGTGATGAAAGACACCTCAATTGGTCCTCAATTTCCTAAGTTTTGGTACAAATTTCTCCTGAGGCTCAAGTAGTATATTCTTAAAATATAACCATCCATTTTCAACTGAATCTGTATCCAATGTGCTCCAGTCTAACACTTCTAAGTGCCATCTCATACCTTCAAGGTTTGCTTTTCTAAAATTGTAGACCATTGTTTTAGACTTGGTCCTTGTTTTTTTAAAGAATGCCTCAAAGCTAACCAAATGGTGATCACAGTTTGCCATTGGTTCTCTAACTAGCATCCCTCTGACTCTATCTTGGTCATTTGAAAATATCAAGTCAATGCATGCACTCTCCCTGGTTGGTTCCCTGACAAATTGAGTTAGAAAGCAGTCATTTGCCATCTCAACCATTTCTATTTCTGCTTCTGTAGTCCCAACTGGGCTTTCCCAGTCTGTGTTTGGGAAATTGAAATCCCCCATTATAACAGCCACATCCTTGCTACATGCAGTCCTGATTACATTGTACAATGCAGCATCTTTCTGAATATCTGAATTGGGTGGCCTGTAACACACTCCTACCATTAATCCTCAAGATCTTGTTTAAAAGTTTAACCCACAAATATTCTGTTCCATTACTGGGATTTAATTTGAGTTCTTCTGCCTCAATGTCATTTTTCACATATAATGCTACCCCACCACCTCTTTGATTTTGCCTGTCTCTCCTAAACTGTGTGTATCCTTTCAACTTGTATTCATCCCCATCATTTTCTGTAAGCCATGTTTACGTCACTCCTACAACATCATAGTCACCCGCCAGCACTGTGGCTTCTAGGTCTAACATCTTGTTTCTTATACTCCTGGCATTGAGGTACAAACATTTCAGGACTTTCCTACTAGCAGTTTCCCTTGGTTTTCTTTCCTTAGAGGAACATTTCCCATTGTCAGAGCTCCCTGCCCCCCTGGTTCCTAGTGTAAATGATTCTAAAGCCCTCTTCCCTACACCAAGCTTTCAACCACGTGTTAAACTTTCTAATCTCAGCCCGTCTCCCTGGCCTGGCACGTGGTACCGGAAGTATTTCAGAGAAAACTACCGTGGAGGTTCTGCTCTTTAGTTTTGTTCCTAACTCTTTAAATTTGTCTTGCACAACCTCTGTCCTACCTTTTCCTATGTCATTGGTTCCAATGTGGACCATGGCCAGTGGATTCCCCACCGGCTTTGGCCAGTAGCTCATCTACTAGTTTAGGGAGATCTGCAACCTGAGCACCAGGCAGGCAAGATACCATGTGGGTCTCCTTATCACTAGAACACACTGTGTGAGTCTCCTACTATAACTACCTCTCTGTTCTGTTGGGGGGGCACCATGGTGCGCTGGTGCTCAACTGCCCCCCCATCACCCTCTGAGCCGTCACTGTCCAGCTCGGTGTCTAGTTCAATACTCAGCTACATGGCCAGACAGTCGATTGCCAGGCTAATGAATGTACAGAGAACAAAACGTGCTTTATTTAAATGGGGACGGATTAGGCGGTACCGCCTAAAAACAAATATTAATTATCTTTTAAACGATTAGAGATAAAAACATGTTTTTTTTTACCTGTGTAGCTGAGATTCCGATGAAAATGTCCATATGCAGTTTGTTTACCTCGCGTACTTCCTGGTTTTAGAAATTCACTACGCAATGCAGCACATGGGGCTGAATCGCCCAATGGAGAGGACGCTGGCGTGTCATGTGCCTGAGACCTGACTCATAGCCAATCCAGAGAAGCCTGCCTGAGGCTGCTGTGGAACAGGTCAGGTGACAGCGGTCTGTTACAGACGAGCAGGCAGAGAGGTGAAGGGGCAGAGCTGGCAGGGAGAGAGAGGCAGATACAATTCAGCTCATATCTCAGCTATTAGAGATGCTACTGTCACGTATGTATGTATTATGTACTTATAGTACAGTATATATTATATTATTATATTTTATCATATATTATAGGGCCTAGAATAACTCAGGAGGAAATATAAATTAATTTTCACCTGGTTCAGTTTGCAAAAAAGGGGCATTATTTCAGTGTTATGTATATATTTTATTGAAAAACAATGCATATTTCAATACCTAAGGCTTTGCAAAGCATGTTCTAAGTGTCAAAACTTTTCAATATTACTGTATGTGGTGTGCACTCAATAATAATAATAATACAAAAAACACATTATTACACATTTGCCACTCAATACTACATTATAGGTACATTATACAAGCATGTAAGTGTAGCTGAGGTTGTCCTGAAAACATAGATATATATATATATATATATTTTTGTGGTTTATAAGCTAATACATATTGTTTATCAGCTAAAATGTAAAAGTGGTAAAATTGGACAAAACTGGCTCAGTCCCCAGAGGGTTGGCAAGAAATAACCATTCTTTAAATCCATGTTGTTCACTTCTATTCTTTACATATATGAAAATATTTCACATGAGTTCACAGTAGCTCAGTGGTAGAACAGGTGACTTTAAAGCACTACATCCCAGATGCTTCCACCTTTTTGGAAATTGTTAAAGATCACTCTTATTATTTATTACATTAGATTTCAGTCGCATAAAACTCACCAGCACTACCCATCCGCTCGTCAACTGTAACCCGAGCACTGTTCACCAACAAAATAAATCCTTCTGACTGCTCCAGTATAGTAGTAGTAGTAGCCGACATATCAGGAGACATGTGATCCCCGAAAACTACTAAACTCACCAAGTGTTTTTAAAACTGCTTCCTGCTTATAACACTTTCAAACAAATCACATGCTCCTACACACTGAACAATAGCATGACATGATCTAAGTGGATACTATTGTAACGACCCCTAGGGTAATTACTTCTTGATGGTGAAGTAAATAAAGAGATGAGAATAATTATTTGAAAAGTAAACAGGGCCGTTCATCTCATTTACAGGCACCCGTGTTCCCCAGTCTCTTCCATCCAGGAGCTCTCTCTCTCTCTCTTTCTCTCTCTCTCTCTCTCTCTCTCTCTCTCTCTCTCTCTCTCTCACATATACACACAATTTTCAATTTCAATTTAAGGTGTTTTATTGGCATGACAAACAAACAAATGTTTATTGCCAAAGCAATTAAACTTACATACATGTATGGAAAATAAATAATACAATTATAAAGAATCTCTCTCTCTCTCTCTTCTCGTGTGAGTGTGTGGAAGAGTGCGCTGCAGGTCTGGACTGTGTTTTCCTTGTCTTTTTTCTCTGGTTTTACACTTTTGTTATCGTGTTTTTTGTTTTTTTTTTGTGGTGGAGCTTTTTCTCCCAAGAGGTGTTTAAACAGTAGATCGGTGTCTCTGTGGGGGGGTTGGCCCCGACTGGGGAAGCCGAGGTCAAGGAATCCCTTTAGAGAGGCTGCCTCGCTGGCACAGGGTGAAGATGGCCCCCGAGGTGTCCTGCTCCGCAGAGGAGTGTGTGCTCGCTGTGGAGAGGTGACCGTAGGCGAGAGCATTGGCTCAGCCTCTCGAGTGAATAGCGCGGTGGTGGTGTTTGTGTCTTCCACTGTGTGGCGCAGTGTGTATCAGCTGAATTTGAGAGCTGGGGATTTGCGGTGGAGGGTGCTCCACACCATCCTTGCTGTCAACTCCCTCCTGTCGGTAATTTACCCTGCACAGTCCGACAGGTGCCCTTTTTGTGAGGAGCGGGAGACTGTGTTTCATTGTTTTTTATATTGTGCCTGGCTAGATCCTCTCTTGAGTGCAGTCAGTAGAGTTTTTAATGGTCTTAAACTGTTTTTTTAACTATTGTTTTTATATATGGTGTTCGTGGTGGGAAGGAGCTGCGTGGCCATTTATAAGTCAAGAAAAACTAAAGTTAGTGCCAGTTTTGAGCAGAATCTTGTTTTGTGTTTTTACTTGACTATAGGTTTTATACACTTAATAAGGACCTTGAAACTTTTAGATGATTGTGGTGCATAGATGATGCACTAAGTTTTGTTTATGTTGTCTAATGGTATAATTGCTTTTACTGATTGTTCCATGTTTCCTTGGTGTTTGTTTCAATAAAGTGCTTTGTAAAACTCAAAACTTTCTCTCTCTCTCTTGCTTTCTCTTGCTCTCTCTCTCTCCGGCCCTCGTCACTCCCACCACCCAATAACCACTCCCCGGCAGTACCTCACCCCGGAACTCACAGAGAGCCCTCATTAACACAAACTGGGAAAAGTGGATGAAAACTTAAAGAGTTATGATAATTTATTTGATATGTATTATGTAGTACATGTTTCCCCTACTTTGAAAGTCAATATCTCCACACAGCAACATCCGATCTTCACAATCTTGCTATCATTTGATAGTTTCCAGTGATACAACAATGTTTCTGGCCATAATAATGCATTATTAATAGATACAGCTCAACCCATCGGCGGGTTGAAAACAATGGGGCTGAGTTCAAGACAGTCGTCCCAAAGACACTGAGCTACTGTAGATAACCAACACAGTCCTGTGTGTCATGTCATGAGTCTGAATGGTCAACAATAGTGTTTCACTCCGAAAGCAGGAAGCTGGTGTTGCCTTATGAGTGTCACATAAAACACAACCATGTGACAGTTCAGTCATATATGTTTTAAGTTTGATTGATTGATTACATGTTAACAGAATGTGCCTAATGGTTTATTTATTTAATGTTGGTTTACTTTATTGTAGTTTTTATTTTGCTGTGTTTGTTGCATGTTTACCACTCGCTCTGTGGCTACCCTGTGAAGGGCGCAATACAAATGGAAATTGATGGATTGAAATACATATTCTTTATTGCGTTTAATCTGGGCTTTGCTCCATATCAGGGAAGGGCAAAGTCGACCTTCAAGCCTACCTGAAGCAGTGGCAGGATGAGCCCCTCAAAAAAGAAGAAAGCATCAAGGATCTGCTCAGAATAAACCAGGTCAGCACGACGCTCCATATCTGTGACATTTCTGTACTTTCATTCTTATTCACGCTGTGTCTTTCTGTTATTCCAGTCAGTCTAGGATGTAGGACTTGTATTGTTTACTGTATATTTCTTATACACAATGCAATTTGTAATTTGCATTATGCTTTGAACTGTACTGTATTGCACTTTGTATTGCTCTTATATTTTGTAAGTCTCCCTGGCTAAGGGCGTCTGCTAAGAAATAAATAATAATAATAATAATATGCATGTACAAATACTTTAATTTATATATTGCCCTACACAATTATAGAATATATTGTTGTGTGTATAAATACAGTAATCCTACTATAATGTGTGCATATATACAAACTACAGGTCAAAAGTTTTTATTTAAATGTTTTTATTGAAATGTTATCAGTTTAATGTCTCAGTGTACTCTGAAAGTTTTTAATGATGATTTTTTTGTATTTTTTAAAATCCACTACAGGCTTGTTAAAGGCTTCTGAGTGTCCCCATGTTAAGTGCAGGAGGAAAAAAAAGACAGACAGACAGAGAGGTGGGTGGATTCCAAACAGAAAATCAAAATATTCAGTCCAGACTGTCATCTTCTGAAATGTCCCAGCTGCATCTCCAACTGACCATTTTTTTTTTTCATTTCTCCTTAATCAAAAATAAGTGCACTCCAATCTTCCTACACCAGGGATGGGCAACTCGCGGCCCAGCGGCTGCATACGGCCCGCATCACCTGTCATAGCGGCCCGCGGAAATATTTTGGACAGCCTACAAACGCAGTTCAATGCAATAATTGCTTGCTCAGTTAACTACTACATTCAACCACTAGAGGGCGCTAGCTCAAGAAGACTTATGATAGGCTAATGATAATATTAAAAGCACTTTTAAGCTTCACACAACTACTATAGCCAGCAGTAGAGGAGCCGGGATACAATGACTTCTGGAAAAATAAAAATTGATCACGAGAACCGTGTATTCCAGCCAAGATGGGAGACAGATTATCTTTTTTTATTTTAACTAAAACTAAAGCTTTTGTAAGCTTTTGTTGCTTTTGTGTTATAATTCAGACAAAACTATAATGGGTCTGCTTTTTCTTTAAACTAAAACTAAAGCTTTGGGCAACTCGTGTGCTTTTATAATAAAAACTCAAACAATAATCACACATGTTGGATTATTTAATTAATTAGCAGTTATATTAGCCAAGTAGAGGAAGGTGGTTTACAATATTCCATTAATGAGAGTGTGGGTTTGTAATCTGGCCCTCTGGTAGTAAAGATGCAAATGTATTGGCCCTCACCACAATCAAAGTTGCCCATCACTGTCCTACACCTAAAAATATATAATCACCTACTTTGTTATCAGAGTGTCATATATATACTGTATATATACACATTGTTAAGAGCAATCTTACTTAGCTTCTGTTTCGGATTGATTAGACACTTTTGTAGGTTAGACATTCACCAGAGAAGAATAAATTAATAAATGATTGTGTGTTGATCCATTATAACTCTCCAGCTTTCATCGGTGCCAGAGAAGGATTGGTGCTTCAATTTTTGAAATTGTAATTTTTATTGATGTACAATAAATTGTATATATACACCATCCCCCCGCCCCCCCCTTCATTTTCTAATGCCAGCCACGTTTCACAGAAGTCCTCCGCTCTCTCTTCCTGGCCTGCTCTGCTCTGTCTCTACGGCGCTCCAGGGACCCCAGAGAGGGCAGGTCTTTACGGAACCGCCATTTGTAGAAGCTCTCCTCCTTAATATTGTCTTCATCACACAGACGCTGATTATTGGAGTGCATCGCTCCGGGCTGCAGGAGACAGTGAAAAACAGGCAACAGAGCATGCAAATGAGTCCTTTCCCCACATACAGAATGGCTTCAGCTGAACAAGTTTGCACTATATCATGTTTTCAGACATCAAATAACACTCAGTTGATGTTTTCAATCAAAAAGACGTTCCAGAGGATCAGTCGACGCAAACTGGGACGTCTTCTAATAACTGGCTTGGTGGACAGGTAACACACACACAGCATTCAACTACAATCACAATTACAAAGCAACTGACAAGAAACATGCAACATGGTATACAAGTACAAATGAGACCGTCCAATATCAACATTAAACACATCCATCAGAACAATGCAGAAAATAAGAAAATAAAACTCTAGGGTCCTCTAGACAAGCAGGGGGCTGCAACACCTTCTCCAGGACCACATCGCTAATGTGGAGTTTCTGCATGCCCGCACAGATGGACTCCAAGTCCAGCAGGAACTGCTGCTCACGTTTATTCTTCTCAATCTCCTTGGAAAGAAAGGATGGAAACAAATGCAAAAAATTTCTACAATTGTTTAATTTCCCCAAAATACTTGTGCCAATTATATATATAACTATTTTATATTAGCAGACGCTCTTATCCAGAGTGACTTACAAAATATAGAGAATATATATATACACATATATATACACAGTACTGTAGAAAAGTTTTAGGCAGGTGTGAAAAAATGCTGTAAAGTAAGAATGCTTTCACAAATATTTATCAATTAACTAAATGCAAAGTGAGTGAACACAAGAAAAATCTACATCAAATCAATATTTGGTGTGACCACCCTTTGCCTTCAAAACAGCATCAATTCTTCTTAATGTTTTCCAGAGCTGTATAGCGGTTTTCTCCTGACTGGTGCTATACTGCGTCTCAGTTTCAACTAATATAAGCATGTAAACAACTACACAGCCTGCCAAACCACTCAAGTGCTGCAACAAAACAAAACAGGGCTCAGAAACTGGGGTTTTGCTGAAAGTAATTTGGGTAGCACTATACTTAGGGTTATGTAGAAAGTAGAAAATAGTCAAATCTCCAAAAGTGGATGGGTGTAGTGGGCGGCAGCATGTGTGTGTGTCTCAGTTACCTTTGAGACCTTGCCAAGGCTGCTGGTGTCGATGGGCCTGTTCTTGGAGACAGGGAGACTATTCCTGCCCCCACATTGGTTGTCCTGCTTGTTCATGAGCTGCTGTTGCACCTTGATCTGCTCACGGTGCTCATCCAACTGGGCTTCCTTGTGGATCTGGTCAATTGTCTTAGGGCCCTGGTCATCCCACCTGGGCACCCAGTTGTCCTGAGGAACGGGAGAATGAGTCAGTGACTAGTGGCTAGAGAAAAAACAAGAGGCAGACAGGGAATGGAAAGCTGAAAGCAAGGAAGGTTTCTATTCTCCCAGCAGTCATTACCTTTCTCAGGTCCAAGACGTCCTGCAGCATGAAGCAGATTCGAGAGGAGGTCTTCCTCTCTTTGACGATCTGCTCCATCTGGTTGAAGTACTGGTCCATGGGGGGCTTCTAAAAAGATCGGACAGAACAATTAGAAAACAGTCGAGACAGTGTGGCAAAGCAGTAACTTCATACTACTGAGTGAAGCAGCGTTCCGTCTGGAAAGCTCTTACAGATGCACAGAAGCAGTTATTCAGACCACTGTCTAGAGGCCCAATGACTCTAGAAAGCTGGTGGCAGAAGAAAGGCTAGTTTGCTCATTTTAAAACAACGCAGGAGTGTCAGTGAGACGGAATTTACTCTTCTGGCAAACTGGCCACCCCAGTTTTGGCTCATTATGTCTAGAGAAGAATATGAGGACCAGTATGCAATCTGACGTTCCTGGATGTTTAGCCAGGGCACGGTCTGGTATAGCGGCATTACCTTTGACTTCTCAGAGTCCAGGTCCTTGCCAATAGTGGAGAGGAGTCGGCACAGGCACTCCAGGGACTCCTCGTCCTGCTTTCTCAGCAGCTTGACGATGACGCAGTTGTGCATGGTGTTCTCATTAAGCATCTTCACCTTGAGGAGCTGCCCGATGAACTGGATGTTGCCCAGCACCCGGCAGCGACGCTGGCTCTTGGCCTCCTTGCCCTGCACACACAGAGAGCACTTAATGACAGCCCACATTGGCATTCACAGAGAGGGGCCCTGCACATTGTGGAAAGGATGGGGTGCTGGGTAGGATCCACTCCCGGGCACTTTTATCAATCCCGGGATTTCGGGATTGTTGTTTATAAAACAACAAGTAAAAAGAGCTTCCCACCTAACACACGTATTATTATGTTGCTGCAACGCTGTGTATTAGCGGGGTCATTTTCAAATGCAGCAATAATTATAATGCAACCAATAGACTCAACGAAAACAACAAGACTAATAGCCTATTGCTTTCTTAAATACGTTAATGTTTTAATTTATGTATCACGACATCAAGCACCCAACACCGTCATTTCCGCAAGCTTGTGACAGAATCAGAGGAGGCCACCCAGTGTAGTGGCTGAGTAAAGGAAAAGCTCTAGAACGATTCTGTGAGCTGCATGACCAGGTTGTGGATTTTATCAGAAAAAGCAAAATGAGGCCAGCAGCTGACCACCTTCATGTTTTGGAAATTGAGGAATTCCTCTCTAATGATGCTTTCTTGGCTGACATATTCTGTCACTTAAACTGGTTCAATCTGCAGTTACACGAAAGAATAACAACAGTCGCGGACATGTTGGAAAACCTTTACTAGGAAGCTTGACTTGTTCGATTTGGACTTGTCATCTGGAAGGCTACTGTACTTCAGCACACTGAAGAAATGACAGGCAGAGGGACCAGGCTGCAGTATTGTCACAGAGGTGATGAAATATGTTATCAAGCAGCTGAGGGACAACTTCTACACCAGATTTGAAGACTACAGCATGCCCAAGGACATCATTGCGTTTGTATGTGATCCTTTCACAGTCCGTCCAGGTGGAGAATTCTCCTCCCTTGATAAGACAACAATACCCTCGCTGGATAAGGCGCCCCTATGAGCTGATTGAATTACAGTCGAGCCAAATCAGGGATACGCATAGGAGTGCCGAGTCCTTGTGTGCGTTTTGGGTAGCATGCTCAGAGAATAAAGAAACTTGCGTTTTATGTGCTAACAATTTTTGGACCAACTTACACCTGCGAGTCCTCATTTTCCTCTCTGAATGCAATGAAGACTCACGACAGGAACCGGCTTTCACACGAGTCAATCGAGAATTGCCTGCGCATCAAAATCACATCCCTCTCACCTGACATCCAAAAGATCGTGTCCGAGGGGAAATGCAACTTTTCCCATTAAGTAAGTAACTTAGTATTTAATAAATAGTCATATAGGCTCCTAACATTATTGTGATTATTATTATCATCATTATTATTATTATTATTATAATTAGTGCTTATCCAGGGCTATTTTAGGTCTCATGCTGACAGTATTTTCTGTTTGTTTTGTCATTACAGGAGCAGGTTATCCCGAGACTCCCGATACAGACATTAAGACACAGACATTGCCTCTATTTCTTTTAATTATTGTTTTATGTAGGATGCTACCTTTCTGGCCAGTTGCAATTGTAACTAGGCCTAATAAAAAATAAAATCAGATGCTGTTAAGCCACATATCCTACCTCAGCCAGTGAAGTTATGTTATATGGGCCTTGTCTCAGAAGAAACAGACTCCAATTAATCCCTCCTGTTGTTTGTAAAGTCAATGAAATCAAAATTATTACTGATGAAATGAATTACTTGACTGGTGTAGTTTTTCTCCATCTGCTGCTGGGCACAACTTGCATAACAAGTTAGCTATATTTTCAGCACCAGGCGCTGTTCATCTCCTCCATCATTGATTAAGTTAAAATGTAACTTTGGCATTTTTTAGGTTTAGTTACTTCCTTCTTGAGACATTGCATTTGGGACTTTTAGCATTTTTTTCATATATATTTATAATTAATTTGGGGGGCTTTGGGGGGCCAAATAATATTGCTGCCGGCTAAAATGTGTTTTTGGACTCCACACTGGTTTGGTAGAGTTGACATCAGAAACTAAATGTTAATTGCAGGTACAGCCCCCGTCCCCCTGCGTTTTCAAAGACGAACAAATTCTGTGTTGATGCAGTTAATCACACGATGATGCTGCTGCTGCATCACTCACGCAGCTCATGAACTGTAGCTGCCCCTTTAAAGTTGGAGTCTGCGAGACCTCAACAGTGCCTTCTTCTGCTGATCGGCTGAACTCGGGCTGAATCTGCAGGTGGTTGTACTTCAGATTCACATTTTGAACAGATCATGAGCCTCTGTATTAATTCTTGCACATTTTCTTTGATAAGTAGCTTACAGCACGGAGTTCAAAAATTACTGCGCCGTCACATTTTTCATTAGCCACAATCGCCTGATCCCGTGTATTTCATGTTTTCAATCATGGTATTTTGGGACTAGAAAACTATCTGAGATCCCGGGATGGATTCCCTAGTGCAGGGAGATCACTGTAGTTTGGATCAGACCCAGAGCTACATACACAGTGAATCATGTGACAGCTTTTTGTGATCCAGTTATTGCATTCTCATGCCTGATCTCGATCTCTCACTGGTACTAACATAGGTGTAAAGGTTGACTATCTACTGTCCACATAGTGACTAATTCACTAGTGTTATTTTTATATTAAGAACTAAATCCAGCCTTGCTATCTTCTCCAGATCACAACAATCTGCTCTGCTGCACCGAGCTGCAGAGGTCCGCCCCTCACCCAGCCAACACTGACAGTCAGAGCACCACAGGCAGGCGCCCTCGCACCACAATGGTCAATTAGGCACAATGCTAATTGTTTTGGGGACTCTCAAATTACATTTCTGAGCCAGTTGTGCCACATGCCCGTTGTACAGGTGTGTGTTACACGAGGCTATCAAGAACCAACACGGCCAAGCACTAAATGAAAGTCCTTAAAATAAACATACACACCACTTACATTCATGCTTGCACGATGCTTCAAATGCTTGCTTAACGATTGGCCCATTGATACTGAGATTGCACAACCAACCTGTGCCTTATTTACAATAAAGGACTATCAAATATCAGTCCTTTGCATTTAGAAAAAAATATTAATTTAGTTTTTATTACCAAGCATGCATCCAGCTCCTTCTGCTTCTTCTCCAGGACCTTGTCTCCACCCTGATCCTTCTCAAACTCCGTCTTGCAGTTTCTCAACAGCAGCTGGTGGAAAGTCACAGTCACGCCCAGCTTGCCAGTGGTAGGGACGCTGAGCTACAGAACGGGGAGGAGGGAGAACATAAACCCTAAGCAAGATGGAAACTTGAACTAGCTAAGTCTGTGTGGTAGGCTGGCTTCTAGCTTTAATAGGTATCAGGGTGAAAACCCACAGATGAACAGGGGTCCAGGATTCATGCAGCTCATCTCATTGAGTGGTTTGGAATTGAATGCAAAACAAATTCCAGATAGCTCTGGAGTGGGACGAAACTGAAAGTGTTCAATGAGGCTCCTCAGATCCTCTCCTCCATCACTAGATGCCAGAGGCCCAGACACCATGGCACTAATAAGAGATCATCACTGGAGCTCTACACTAAGACGGACTGGGACAAACCGACACCTTGGCTTACACAGAGTGTGGGTGAGTGATGGCAAGAGCACTAGTGCCATCTCAGCAATACTTCTTGATATGCACTTCACAAGACCGGCATCTGCTGGTCCATTCAAAACTAAGCTCCCACAAATTACAATTCCATAGCAAAGCAAATCTGATCCATGTAGCATCTTCACAACCATTCCCTCCCTCCCTCTTTTACCTCACTCTCACCCCTGCCACAGTCCTTCTCTCACCTCCATAAGGCAGCGGCACATATTGGAATATGTGTTGGAGAAGTTGGGTTCGGAGATGGCCTTCTCGAAGATTAGGTCAACGACACCCTTGAGCCGCTCCTCTGTGTCGATGGTCAGCTCGGTCACTTGACTCATCAGCTGATGGAACATCTGTGGGGTCAGCTTGTTCAGGATACTGCGCATCCTGCAGAATAGCTCGTGTTGAAGGGGAAAGGAGGGAGGAGGGAAGGAAGGAAAAAGGGTTAGTTCTGTAAACTTTGGTCAAGTCCATGGTTTTATTTCTACTGGACAGGTGGGTGCTTGTGAGCATATGTAGCCTCTCAGTTCCGCTTCTCCATCATTAGAGGTTCAGACACGATCATTACAGGGGCACCAAGTTTACCCAAAATCCCCTTTAAGACTAGCTAGTTATTTATCCCACCCAACAAACAAGAACCATGTCCACTGCTCCTACATACAGGGTTCCCACGCAAATCAGATATTTTTTTCCCATGACTTTTCCATGGTCATTTTCTGATTTTCCATGACTAAATTATTTTTACAATAAAATGCGGGAAAGTTGGAAATGCACACAGAAAATAATAAGGATATTGATAAACACAATAGGAAAGAACCACATAATAAGTAAACCTAGTACTATCTGATCAATGTATATGTAGTATAAATGTTGATTACAGTAGAAACTATACAAAACAACATTAACAGTCTGTATTTTAATGATTTCTGAATTGCCTTGAATATAAACTTCTATAAATCAGCTCAATTAATTAATAAAAACATACCTTCAAACATTGTTATATACAAATGGCCAGGGCCTACAGTAATCCATTCCTGTACGCTGCTAAATAAGTATTTTAGACGACTGATTTGTTTAAACCTAAAAGCTTTTGATTATTAGTTTGGATTTTACTGATTTATACCCATTTTAAACACTCAATATTATTTTCAGTTTCTTACCAGAAATTATTTGTTATGAAACACTACTTCACAAGCTTGTTTGATATTATGACATTATCTTGTCAGCACTCACATCGAAGCTGTTTTGCAGTGTACTGCTCAAACAGACGCTTGCTGGAGGTCATGTGATTAATATCATGCTATATGATTGGCACACATACGAAGGTTGGTCAGCATTGTGGCATTGAGGACAGTGCAAACAGCACAAGAAACTTTGGTATAAACAGTGTATATTGGTAACTTTTGTAGAACTTGTTTGTGGTTCGAAATAAAATTGTATCTGTTGAATAGAACAATATGTATTATTATTTAATGCATATCATACATTTGGCTACATAATTTAAATGCAACGGACACATAAAGTTTGAGCATTTGATGTAGGCAGGGGTTCTCAACACTGGTCCTGGTGAACCCCTGTGTCTGCTGGATTTTGTTCTAACGCGCTCACTTGTTTAATTGAAACCTTAAATGGACTTATCAACCAACACATGAGAGCTGAAAATAACAGGGGATATCTAATTAATCACTTAATTTGTTCAATAACTGAGAGCTGAAAGCGCAGGTGAGCGAACATTAGAAGAGACAGTGGTTTGTCAGGACCTGGGTTGAGAAACACTGATGTAGGCTATAGGAAAACCTTTTTTCCCCCCAATCTTATTAAACCTGATAATTGTTTTTGCACCGATTTTCATTCGGTTTTAGTGTTTTTGTCAAAATAAAAAACAAAAACATGGAACACTATGTGTATGATAATGAGAAAACAATTAAAACAGCATTTCCACTATCCATTCATCCATCCATTTCCTACACCGCTTGTCCTGGTGAGGGTCGCGGTGGCAGCATACTAAGCAAGGCAGACCAGACCTCCCTTTCCCCAGCGGCAGATTCTAGCTCCTCCTGGGGGATTCCCAGGCGTTCCCAGGCCAGCCGAGAGATATAATCCCTCCATCGTGTCCTGGGTCGGCCTCGGGGTCTCCGCCCAGTGGGGAGTGCCCGGTAGAGCTGCACAGGCAGCCTCCCGGGGGGGCA
Organism: Amia ocellicauda; assembly: GCF_036373705.1. Lineage (NCBI taxonomy): Eukaryota > Metazoa > Chordata > Actinopteri > Amiiformes > Amiidae > Amia > Amia ocellicauda. The sequence goes on along the minus strand of NC_089866.1, from coordinate 29,670,411 downwards.
ACCTTACCAGATGCCCGAACCACCTCAATTGGCTCTTCTCGATCCGGAGAAGTAGCGACTCTACTCCGAGGCTCTTCCGGATTACTGAGCTCCTCACCCTATCCCAAAGGGTGAGTCCAGCAACCCTGCGGAGGAACCTCATTTTCGCTGCTTCCACCCACGATCTCGTCCTTTCGGTCATTACCCAACGTTCATGACCACAGGTGAGGATGGGGAGGTAGATTGACGTGTAAACCGTGAGCCTTGTCCGAGGTCTCAGCTCCCGCTTCACCACCACGGACAGATACAGTGCCCGCAATACTGCAGACGCTGCAGCGATCCGCCTGTCAATCTCACGCTCCCCCTTTCCATTACTCGTGAGCAAAACCCTGAGGTACTTAAACTCCTCCACTAAGAGCAGCTGCTCCCCCCTAACCTGAAGCGGGCAATCCACTCTTTTCCAAGAGAGATCCATAGCCACAGCCTTAGCGGTGCTGATTCTCATCCCAACCGCTTCACACTCGGCAGCGAAATGCTCGAGTGCGTGTCGAAGATCACAGTTGGATGGGGCAAGAAGCACAACATCATCTGCAAACAGCAGAGATGCCACCTCCAAGCCCCCAAACCGGATAATCTCTCTACCTCAGCTGTGGCTTGATATACTGTCCATGAAAATCACAAACAGGAGTGGAGACAAGACACACCCTTGGCGGAGTCCAACACCCACATTTTCGACTTAACACCGAGAATAAGGAAACAGCTCTTGCTTTGGGAATAAAAGGACCGGATGGCACGCATAAGCGGCCCCGGCACCCCATACTCCCTCAACACCTCCCACAAGACATCCTGGGGAACATGGTCGTATGCCATCTCCAAGTCCACAAAACACATGTAGACTAGATTAGCATACTCCCATGCCCCCTCAAATATCTGTGAAAGGACAAAGAGCAGGTCCATTGCTCCGCGGCCCGGACGGAATCCACATTGTTCCTCCTGAATCCGAGGTTCAACTGTATTTCACAAAAACATTTCAATCTACAAGAGATCTTCATCAGGATCCATATCCTGGTCCATACATCCATATCCTGAAGATCTTGTGTAGATCGAAACGTTTTTGCTAAAAACCAGTGAAGCATGGGTTACATAAATACTTTTTATTTGTGCATTGGAGCTGTGGTAAGTGTCCAGGTATTTCATTCTTTTTACTTTATATGGATTTTTATCTACCCTTCACCTACTAATTAAGTTGGATGTGCGTGTGATTAACTTTTACTATTAACTTTATTTCACATAAAAGGGAGATCCTCATTCTGGTAGATCCTGACCAATTTAGACACGATCGCGTACACAGATTTACGTCATTCTGCTCAGAATCTACACAAACACTGTGGGTTTACTGGCTGAATGGTCAGACTCTGTTCAGACTTATGTAAATTTGGAGTACAAGATCGCAACCAATGATCTTGAGAATCTGTGCAGAATGCCAGAAGTCTGCGTGTTGTGAACGCAATGAGCTTCTTTGTGTTGCTATATGGTTATAGGAGTTGTGCTTAGCGTATATACACTTCACACAGACTCTCCCAAGTCTTGAAAATCCCTGTATACATAATATCTGGCACATTCATCTGGGACGTTCATAATAACCACGTGTATTACAGAATATGTACTAAATGGTAAGTTTAAACAGGATTTAATACAATTTGATTCTACACCATGAAACTGTTTCTTTTTATCAGAGTGTACATTATATCCAATGTATGTTGTAAATGGGTTATATGTGTAGCTACATGGCAAATTTTTTCCCATGACTTTTCCAGGATTTTCCATGACTGTGGGAACCCTTGTACATACTTCTGTCTTGATGGTCTCGGTGTCCTCAGTGGTAGCCTTCCTTATGCTTGGCTTCCATGCCTTCTCTGCCTTGTTGAGCGTCACTTCAGCTGTGAATGACACTCCAGTAATGATATTACGTGGCTGCTTCCTCTGGCCCTGATGGGAGCCCCGGTGGCCTATTCCTGAGGGCTGGGGTGACAAAGAGTCAGTCAGCTGGTCAGGGCAGGGCAGCACATCAATCTAAATAGATTCTCATTGCACACAATCTCTGAACTGCCTACTTGAGCTGTATTAAGTATACATTGGAGTTACATTCATCACTTGATCCTATTGCAGGCAGATTCACTGAACTTTCCTCAGCTCTGATGCTGCATATTTTTGATGGAGGTGTTCAGCAGAACCACGATCCACAGAACAAATATGCCAACGTTAAAGCATGTAAACAAGTACACAGCCTTCCAAACCACTCAAGTGCTGCCACCAAAACAGGGATCAGAAACTGGGGTTTTGCTGAAAGTCATTGTAAAAGTCAATTGGGTATCACTATACTTAGGGTTATGCAGACAGTGGAAAAGATGAGTGTAAAATCTCAAAGTGGATGGGTGTAGTGGGTGGCAGCATGTGTGTGTCTCTCAGTTACCTTTGAGATCTTGCCGAGGCTGCTGGTGTCGATGGGCCTGTTCTTGGAGACAGGGACACTATTCCTGCCCCCACGTCGGTTGTCCTGCTTGTTCATGATCTGTTCACGGTGCTCATCCAACTGGGCTTCCTTGTGGATCTGGTCAATTGTCTTAGGGCCCTGGTCACCCCTCCTGGGAACCCAGTTATCCTGAGGAACGGGAGAATGAGTCAGTGAATAGTGGAGAGAGAGAAAACAAGAGACAGGCAGGGAATGGGGGGGTGGGAAGCTAAAAGCAAGGAAGGTTTCTATTCTCTCAACAGTCATTACCTTTCTCAGGTCCAAGATGTCCTGCAGCATGAAGCGGATTCGAGAGGAGGTCTTCCTCTCTTTGATGATCTGCTCCATCTGTTTGAAGTACTGGTCCATGGGGGGCTTGTAAAAAGATCAGACAGAACGATTAGAAAACAGTCGAGACTGCGTGGAAGAGCAGTAACTTCATACTACTGAGTGAAGCAGCGTTCCTTCTGGAAAGCTCTTGCAGATGCACAGAAGCAGTTATTCAGACCACTGTCTAGAGGCCCAATGACTCTAGAAAGCTGGTGGCAGAAGAAAGGCTCATTTTAAAATAACACAGAAGTGTCAGTGAGACGGAATTTACTCTTCTGGCAAACTGGCCACCCCAGTTTTGGCTCATTATGTCTAGAGAAGAATATGAGGACCAGTATGCAGTCTGACGTTCCTGGATGTTTAGCCAGGGCACGGTCTGGCATAGCGGCATTACCTTTGACTTCTCCGAGTCCAGGTCCTTGCCAATAGTGGAGAGGAGTCGGCACAGGCACTCCAGGGACTCCTCGTCCTGCTTTCTCAGCAGCTGGACGATGACGCAGTTGTGCATGGTGTTCTCATTGAGCATCTTCACCTTGAGGAGCTGCCCGATGAACTGGATGTTGCCCACCGCCCGGCGGCGATGCTTGCCCTTGGCCTCCTCGCTCTGCACACACAGACAACACTTAATGACAGCCCACATTGGCATTCACAGAGAGGGGCCCTACACATTGTGGAAAGGATGGGTGACAGGTAGGGAATCCTTTTATCAATCCCGGGATTTCAGGATTGTTGTTTTTAAAACAATTAAAAAGAACTAACACACATATTAAGTTGCTGCAACATTGTGGCAACGTTGTGTATTGGTGGGGTCATCTTCAAAATGCAGTAATAATTATAATGCAACCAACAGAATCAACGAAAACAAGATTAATAGCCTATTGCTTTCTTAAATACATGTTTTTATTTATGTATCACGACATCAAGCACCCAACACCGTCATTTCCGCAAGCTTGTGACAGAATCAGAGGAGGCCACCCACGGTGATCAGTGTGGTGGCTGAGTAAAGGAAAAGCTCTAGAACGATTCTGTGAGCTGCATGACCAGGTTGTGGATTTTCTCAGAAAAAGCAAAATGAGGCCAGCAGCTGACCACCTTCATAATTTGGAAATTGAGGAATTCCTCTCTAATGTTGCTATCTTGGCTGACATATTCTGTCACTTAAACTGGTTCAATCTGCAGTTAGAATAACAACAGTCATGGACATGGTGGAAAACCTATACTAGGAAGCTTGACTTGTTCAATTTGGACTTGTCATCTGGAAGGCTACTGCACTTCAGCACACTGAAGAAACGACAGGCAGAGGGACCAGGCTGCAGTATTGTCACAGAGGTGATGAAATATTTTATCAAGCAGCTGAGGGACAACTTCTACACCAGATTTGAAGACTACAGCATGCCCAAGGACATCATTGCGTTTGTACGTGATCCTTTCACAGTCCGTCCAGGTGGAGAATTCTCCTCCCTTGATAAGACAACGATACCCTCGCTGGATAAGGCGCCCCTATGAGCTGATTGAATTCCAGAAGTCGAGCCAAATCAGGGATGCGCATAGGAGTGCCGAGTCCTTGTGTGCGTTTTGGGTAGCATGCTCAGAGGAATACAGCACAATAAAGAAACTTGCGTTTTATGTGCTAACAATTTTTGGACCAACTTACACCTGCGAGTCCTCATTTTCCTCTCTGAATGCAATGAAGACTCACGACAGGAACCAGCTTTCACACGAGTCAATCGAGGACTGCCTGTGCATCAAAATCACATCCCTCTCACCTGACATCCAAAAGATTGTGTCCGAGGGGAAATGCAACTTTTCCCATTAAATAAGTAACTTAGTATTTAATAAATAGTCATATAGGCTCCTAACATTATTGTGATTATTATTATCATCATTATTATTATTATTATTATTATTATTATAATTAGTGCTTATACAGGGCTTTTTTAGGTCTCATGCTGACAGTATTTTCTGTTTGTTTTGTCATTACAGGAGCAGGTTATCCCGAGACTCCCGATACAGACATTAAGACACAGACATTGCCTCTATTTCTTTTAATTATTGTATTATGTAGGATGCTACCTTTCTGGCCAGTTGCAATTGTAACTAGGCCTAATAAAAAATAAAATCAGATGCTGTTAAGCCACATATCCTACCTCAGTCAGTGAAGTTATATTATATGGGTCTTGTCTCAGAAGAAACAGACTCCAATTAATCCCTGTTGTTTGTAAAGTCAATGAAGTCAAAATTATTACTGTTGAAATGAATTACTTGACTGGTGTAGTTTTTCTCCATCTGCTGCTGGGCGCAACTTGCATAACAAGTTAGCTATATTTTCAGCACCAGGCGCTGTTCACCTCCTCCATCATTGATTAAGTTAAAATGTAACTTTTGCATTATTTAGGTTGAGTCACTTCCTTCTTGAGACATTGCATTTGGGACTTTTAGCATTTTTTTAAAATATATATTTATAATTAATTTGGGGGGCTTTGGGGGGCCAAATAATATTGCTGCCGGCTAACATGCGATTTCAGACTCCACACTGGTTTGGTAGAGTTGACATCAGAAACTAAATGTTAATTGCAGGTACAGCCCCCGTCCCCCTGCATTTTCAAAGAGGAACAATTCTGTGTTGATGCAGTTAATCACACGATGGCGCTGCTGCTGCGTCACTCACGCAGCTCATGAACTGTAGCTGCCCTTTTAAAGTTGGAGTCCGCGAGACCTCAGCAGTGCCTTCTTCTGCTGATCGGCTGAACTCGGGCTGAATCTGCAGGTGGTTGTACTTCAGATTCACATTTTGAACAGATCATGAGCCTCTGTATTAATTCTTGCACATTTTCTTTGATAAATAGCTTACAGCACGGAGTTCAAGAATTACTGTGCCATCACATTTTTCATTAGCCACAATCGCCTGATCCCTAGGTATTTCACGTTTTCAATCCTGGTATTTTGGGACTAGAAGACTGTCCGAGGATTGGATTCCCTAGTGCCGGGAGATCGCTGTAGTTTGGATCAGACCCAGAGCTACATACACAGTAAATCATGTGACTGCAATTACTGGATCACATAAAGCTTTCTCGTGCCTGATCTCGATCTCTCACTGGGACTAACATAGGTGTATGTTATTCATACTGAGATTGCACAACCAACCTGTGCCTTATTTACAATAAAGGATTATCACATTTCAGTACTTTACATTTAAAAAATATTAATTTAGTTTTTATTACCAAGCATGCATCCAGCTCCTTCTGCTTCTTCTCAATGACCTCGGCGCCACCCTGATCCTTCTCAAACTCCGTCTTGCAGTTCCTCAACAGCAGCTGGCGGAAAGTCACAGTCATGCCCAGCTTGCCAGTGGTAGGGACGCTGAGCTACAGAAAGAGGAGGAGGGAGAACATAAACCATAAGCAAGATGGAAACTTGAATTAGCTAAGCATGGTCTGTGTGGTAGGCTGGCTTCTAGCTTTAACAGGTACAGAGTGAAAACCCACAGATGAACAGGGGTCCAGGATTCATGCAGCTCCATAGCAAAACAAATCCGATCCATGTAGCATCTTTGCAACCTTCTATCATTCCCTGCCTCCCTCTTTTACCTCACTCTCACCCCTGACACACTCCTTCTCTCACCTCCATAAGGCAGCGGCACATATTGGCGTATGTGACGGAGAAGTTGGGTTCGGAGATGGCCTTCTCGAAGATTAGGTCAACGACACCCTTGAGCCGCTCCTCTGTGTCGATGGTCAGCTCAGTCACTAGACGCATCAGCTGATGGAACATCTGTGGGGTCAGCCTGTTCAGGATACTGCGCATCCTGCGGAATAGCTCCTGTTGAAGGGGAAAGGAGGGAGGAGGGAAGGAAGGAAAAAGGGTTAGTTCTGTAAACCTTGGTCAAGTCCATGGTTTTATTTCTACTGGACAGGTGGGTGCTTGTGAGCATATGTAGCCTCTCAGTTCCGCTTCTCCATCATTAGAGGTCGAGACACGATCATTACAGGGGTACCAAGTTTACCCACAATCCCCTTTAAGACTAGCTAGTTATTTATCCCACCCCACAAACAAGAACCGTGTCCACTGCTCCTACATACCTCTGTCTTGATGGTCTCGGTGTCCTCTGTGGTAGCCTTCCTTATGTTTGGCTTCCAGGCCTTCTCTGTCTTGTGGAGCTTCACCTTAGCTGTGAATGATACTCCAGTAATGATCTTACGTGGCTGCTTCCTCTGGCCCTGCTGGAAGCCCCAGGTGCCCATTCCAGAGGGCTGGGGGGACAAAGAGTCAGTTGGCTGGTCAAGGCAGGGTAGCACATCAATCTAAATACATTCTCATTCCACACAATCTCTGAATTGCTTACTTGAGCTATACTAAAGTGGACACTTTACATTAGCTGTTGGATATTCAAAGGGAAACTTTCACACCTACAATTCATTTAGACAGATTGAATGTGTTTTCATGCACACTGGATATGGGTTACCAATATACTCTGCTAAGAATTACAGGAATGCAAATAATGTTAAACTGACTTCATCATGCAAGGACAGTTTCAAACCCTAGCACCAATGTACTGAGATAAATCTTGAAGGGTTCCTTACCTTATTCAACGTGGACTCCAGGTGCAGCAGTTCTCTCTGTGTCCTGTGGAAATACCAGGAAAAAATGAAGACAAAAAAAATTAAACAAATAAAAATGTCCAGGTAAGAAAATAATTTGGCTGATTTTACAGAAATAAAAACAAAAAGCCTCTCTCTGTAATTCTGAAGGCTCACAGTTCCACTTCTTGGGACTAAGTTGCACTTCTAGAAGAAACTGCCAATTGCAACCTATGCTACAGCTGTAAAAAATAATGTCTGTAACTCTGGATAAAGTTGCAAAGCACACACTGAATACTGGAAGTTTTTTTTTTTTGTGTGTTCTCATTCTCTTAAACCCTTTCTAGAATGTTATAATACAGCCCAGGTGTTCGTGACTAGTCTATAGGTTCAATTTAATCTAGGAAACAAAGAAAGAAAAGGAAACAAATATATATAAAACATTAAACAGTTAATGCAGTTAATTCTGTATTCTGTAAACCTTTTTTAAGCAGTAATCAGCAATTTTTCCTTAGAATTAATGTTTATTTAAAGAAAAAAATGGTACATCAGCCTGCAACAAAAAGACCTTTTATAGAACATAAGCACTTTTATGCCGTTTATGCACCCATGCCACCAAATAACACTTATAAACATTTAGAGAACAGACAAATGATAGCTAAGAATTGAATGACATACATGCTTTAAAAATTTGAATTGAAGATCATGTATAGACTTCACATACTGTAACTGCACAGGCACTTAATTACAAAAATAACACTCCAATAGCGCCATATATAGCCAGCCAAAGGTAGGTGAACAGAAACTGTACAGTGGCATATACATACATCCAGCGTAGAGCTTTGTTTGAAATTTTACACCATGGTACCATATGTGTACCATATTTCTGTTTCACTATGAATCTATCAAAGAATTAATTATCACATGGAAAAAGATTCAATACAATAGCTGGCGGAAAAACATATACATTATTAGTCACATTTTGTGCGCACATTGTACACTTTACTTTCATTATTACACACAAAATGTAGGCTTAGCATACCCTGTTGCAATAAGAGAAACCCCATTGACTAATGAAACGACCTACCTGAGTCTGGGATTGTCTATGAGACGAAAGTCCACAATCCCTTTCATTATTTTATCTTGATAATAGTCGAAAATTATATTGCTACTCAGAATGAATGTCTCACTGTAAAACAACGACCAGTCGCTAATTCTCCATACACCAACAGAGCTATCAGAGCTCCAAAGCAAAACTAATCGAATCATGGCAACTGTGATGTCATAAGCGAACAGATATCGTAAGATCATACATTTACAAACCACAGCAGATCGACCCATCGTGCTCGTTTGATTTCCATGAATAACTAAGTGATCCAAGGATCCTTTCCAGTCTCTTGTTGAATGTCCCAAGTTTGCAGCTTCAACCACATCGCTGGGGAGTTTGTCCCAGATTGTAAAAACTCTCTGTGTGAATACGTGTCTCCTGTTTTCTGTCCTGAATGCCTTTAAGCCCAATTTCCATTTGTGTCCAAACAAACTGAATCGAGTCACGCCAACGGTTAGCATGCACAAGCGAATCGCAGCCCTTAGCCCGGCTCTCACTGCACGACCTTTACACCGTGATCCGATTTTTATTTCCGGGCATGCGCAGCTCGCTCTTCACGGCCGGTTTTTGCAGAATTGCTGTGTTTCGCTGGTGAAGGAGTCGCGCTACACGATCATTGAAGAACAAGTGGTCGCACACTGAACACTGCTCTGAATCCTTTGTCGTGGGATCTCTTTTCATAGTCTTTTTAACAGCTCGAAACTGCCCAAATCGTGTGGAAACACGCGTCATCCATCCAGAAAAAGTAAACAAACATGGAGCTGGTCACTTTAAATATTATTATTTCCCCTGTATTTGTAAATAACCTTCCCTAAAACAACTATTTGAATTTGAAGTATTTGAATAAATACTTCTGAAAAGCAAATATTCTCGCCATGCTTATTCTTCCTGGGTTTTCCCCCTTCAGTCAGCTCAGCTCTGATTGGCTGCTGCGGGTCCCTGCGTTTCATTAGTCTTTCATCTATCGTTTTCTTTTCAATGCAACAGGGTATCTAGACTAATTGATTTTGTAATGATAGCACAGTTAAAATCATGTACGTGTAACATGTGAATAATAATGTACATTTATGTATCTATCTATCTATCGACTATCGACTGTTGCTGTCTGCCGCTGTGATTGTTGGGAGTGAGTGTGGAGGTGCAGGTGTGCATGTTTGCTGCTGCCAGGTTTGTTTGTGGTTTTTCTCCTTTACTTTTTCCTTTCTTTCTTTCTTTCTGAATGTGTTTTTGACAGTTTTGTAAGAGGTTTTTCTGAAGAGTTTCCCCATGCTGAGTTGACTCCTGCAGTCAGCGAAGCGATCGGGATGTCTGGGGCTGGGTCGGGGAGGTGGGGGAATCTGAGTTTTTCATTTGAGACTTTAACACGTCGGCATGGCGTTAAAGTGACCTCTGATGAGTTTTTGCCGCTGGAGGAGTGTGTTCTGGCGATCGGGCAAGTTGTCGGTTGTGAAAATATAAAGTCGGCAGCTGGTATGATCGAGTCTGTTGTGCTGTTTCTGAGCAGCATTGAGTTAGTCTCGCGTATCGTTAAGACCGGTATAGTGATCGGTGGTGTTTTGATCAATGTTACCCCCCTAGCAGCTCCGGCCAGGAGAGTTACTTTGTCTAATGTTCCTCCTTTTCTGTCAAACGACCTATTAGAGAGGGAACTGGCGAGACATGGGCAGATAATGTCGGGCTTGAAACGTATACCGCTTGGGTGTAAGTCACAGCAGTTGAAACATGTTGTTTCATTCAGAAGGCAGGTATTTATGATTTTGAATGACATAAATGGGGATCTGAACATTGTGCTTAAATTCAAGGTTGATGGCAATGATCATGTTGTCTTTGTCACATCTGATTCTATGAAGTGCTTCAACTGCGGTAATGAAGGCCACACTGTTAGGCATTGCCCTGAGAAGGATCAGGATGAGGGTGCTGGTCCCAGTCGACGGGGAAACTCGGGGGCGGGGAACCGGGGAGGTCAGCCCAAGCAGGCCAGGTCGGGGAGTGGTGAGCAGCCCGACCGCCCTACTAGCGGAACAGCCGAGGAGGCAGAGGTGGCGAGAAGAGGGGCTGCGGGGGAGGCTGTTGAAGAGAGTGAGGGTCTGGAGGTCCAGGTACAGGAGAGTGTGGGCGGTGAGAGTACTTCTGACCGCGGCGGTACCCTGCCGACTGTGGAGGTCCCAGGTATTAGCGGTGTGTCAGCTAATGTTTGTGGAGCATCAGACAGTACGGATGACAGCCGTTTAACTGGACTGGATGGCAGTATACAGCAGCAGGACGGGGCATCAGGTAGTGGAGTGGGGGTGAGCAGCGAGAGGGCTGGTGACCAGACTGAAAAAATGGAGACTGTGAAGACAACACTGAGCAGTGTGTGGGACACGGGAATGGAAGTGGGGACGGATCCTGGTCAGGAAAGCAGGTTTTTTAAAGTGCCTGGGAAGAAACGCACTCGCAAATCTGTGGACGGTGCTTCTGCTAAAAAACGGAGTCAAGCTCCTGAGCCGGATGAGGCAGTGTGTTCCCAGCCGGGCTCAGATCCCCGTACGCCGTGGAGTGTGCAGGCTGTGGCGGCAGTGGGTGACGGCTCGGAGTCTGACAGTGAGGGGGAGGGCAGTCTCACCGACTCCTCCGTCGCCTCGGAAGCCTCTGACGTACAGAGAGTCCGAGGCGGTTACAGCGCGCAGCTTATTAAGGAATTTCTTGATGAAACAAAGGGTAGGAGACGGATTAGTGTTGAAGGCTATTTCCCTGATGTAAGTCTGTTTCTGAGCTCGGTGCGGTCTCTGAAAAGCACTGGTGTTGGTCAAGAGCTGTTCTGTACGCAAGAGTTTGTTCGTTTAAAGAATATCTCCAGCAAACTCCGTAAAGGGTTGAAAACGAAAAAAGACTCCAATGTATAGTAACACTGGTGTTTGCTTTCTTATTGCGGTCACCTGTTTTTTTGCGTCTCTGTTTTTGTTTTCTTCTTCCTCTATCTTATCAATGTATCATAATTTACATATTGGGAGCTTAAATATTAACGGTGGTAGGAATGCTGTAAAGAGAGCCACGGTTCCCTCTTATATCATTCAGAAAGGCCTGGGTGTTACTTTCTTACAGGAGACCCACATAGACAGTGTGAATCAAGTAGATTGGGAGAAGGAGTGGGCAGGAGACTTCATCTTTAGTAATGGGACTAATGTCAGTGCAGGGGTGTCGGTTTTGTTTAGTAGAGGGTTTTTGCCCTCTACTGTCATTCTGAACGAGGTGGTCAATGGACGTTTGATGAGCTTTCGGGCAGTGGTGGAAAAACACACTTTTCATTTTATAAACGTTTATGCACCCACTGAGGGAAGAGAGAGAGAGTGTGTTTCCTCCAAGTGTTGGAAACACTGCTTTTGGAGTGCACACCTGAGGAGACGGTGGTTATAGGGGGGGATTTTAATTGTACAGTTGATCCTCTGAAGGATAGGAATCATTTAGAACCTCATCCTCAGTCCAGCAAAGAGCTTTTAAGGATTATTAAACGTTTTCAATTGGCTGATGTTTGGAAAGTTTTTAACAACACCAGACAGTATACTTTGACGAAGATCACAGAGAAGGATGTCTCTCTGGCTAGATTGGATCGCTTTTATACCTTTCAGCACAGTGTAAATATTTTAAAAGCTGGTTTTATCACTCCTAGTGGTTTTTCAGATCACAGTTTGGTAACAGCAGCTGTGATGTTGCCATCAGTAAAGCCACGTAGCTCCCATTGGCATTTCATTGCAGTTCTGGGTGCTGACATGCACTTTAGGAGAGTATTTACCTTCTTTTGGGAGAGGTGGAGGGCGCAGAAATCCGGTTTCTCTTCTGTACGGCAATGGTGGGATGTGGGGAAAGTACAGATTCGGGCTTTTTGTCAGCAGTACACCATGAATGTCAGCAGAGGCTTAACTGAAGCCATGAAAGTTTTAGAGGTGGAGATTCTGGAGCTCCAGAGAGCCGTAGACTCCTGCCCAACGGCTGGACTGATTGAGAGTCTGCAGAAGAAAAGGTGGGATTGTCGGATCTGTTGGGAATGTAAGTACAGGGAGCCCTGGTGAGGGCACGTTTTCAGAGTTGTGTGGAGATGGATGCTCCCACTCATTATTTTTTCGGGCTAGAGAAAAAGAGGGCACAGAGTAAGCTGATACACTGCTTGACGACCTCAGCAGGACAGGAGCTGCGCGAGCCTGGGGACATTTGCAGGCTGGCTGTAGAGTTCAACAGGGACTTGTTCATGGCGGAGGCCATGGAGGAGACGTCGGATTCCCAGTGCTTCCTTGAGGACCTCCCGCAGGTTTCAGAGGAGGGAGCCAGGCGACTTGAGCAGCATCTGAGTGAGGAGGAGCTCACTGACGCTTTGCAGGGCCTGAACACTGGCAAGGCTCCTGGGATTAATGGCTTGTCAGTGGAGTTCTACAAACTGTTCTGGTCCTTGTTGAAGGCAGATCTGTGTGAGGTGTTGGAGGAGAGTCTGCAAAGGAAAGAACTGCCTCTGAGTTGCCGAAGGGCTGTGATCTCGCTGCTCCCCAAGAAAGGGGACCTCTGCAGAATAAGGAACTGGAGACCTGTGTCGCTACTCTGTACCGATTATAAGATCATCTCGAAAGCCCTAGCCAATCGCTTAAAGACTGTCATGAGTGAGGTGGTGCATCCAGATCAGACGTACTGTATACCTAACAGGTCCATTTTTGACAATGTTTTTTTGATTCGGGACATTATGGCAGCCTCTAAACTTTTTGGTTTTAAAGCTGGTATCGTGTCGTTGGATCAAGAGAAAGCTTTTGATAGAGTAGATCACTTGTATTTGTGGAAGGTCCTGGATGCCTTTGGGTTTAGTGTCGGCTTTATTGAGAAAATCCAGCTGCTTTATGGTGATATTTTTGGTGTACTGAAGATAAATGGCATTTTAAGTGCCCCATTTTCGGTACGGCGGGGCATTCGGCAAGGCTGCCCTCTCTCTGGCATGCTGTACTCCTTGGCTATAGAGCCCCTGGTGAATAAGTTACGGAGAGTACTGACAGGGGTGACTTTTCCTCAGTGTCCAGATATGTCCTTCAAAGTCACTGCATATGCTGATGACATAGCAGTGCTTGTGGTTGGAGACGGGGATGTGGAGCAGCTTGAGGCATGCCAGAGAAAGTATGAGAGGCTCTCCAGTGCAAAAATCAACTGGGCGAAAAGCAATGCAGTGCTAGTGGGTGACTGGAATGGCTGTGCTACGCCATACCTGCCAGCAGGACTGCGGTGGGACAGGGGGGGTTTCCAGTACTTGGGAGTGTTTTTGGGTGATGACGCCACCACTCGGAAGAATTGGGAAGGGCTGGTGGAGAAATTTAAAGCCAGGTTGCAGCGATGGCGGTGGTTACTTCCTCAACTGTCTTTTAGGGGCAGGGCACTTGTAGTTAATAACCTGGTTGCCTCAAGTGTATGGCACAGGTTTATTGTTTTAGAACCTCCTGAGGTTTTGATTAAGCAGCTTCAGTCCATTTTGTTGGATTTTTTTGGGGACGGGCTGCACTGGATCAGACAACCTGTGCTGTATCTGCCTTTGGCAAAGGGGGGGCAGGGTCTGATCGACATTGCCAGTAGGACTGCGACCTTTCGTCTGAAGGCACTTCAGAGGCTGCTGTACTCTTCAGAGGACCTGCCCTGGGCACAGCTTGCTCTGGGTTTCTTGTGACAGGTGGGAGAGTTAGGTTTTGGAAAGAGTATTTTTCTCATAGAAATGCATTGCCTTAAGGTGACCCAGTTGCCCCTGTACTACTGCAGTCTCCTGAAGGCCTGGAGCTTGTTCAGAATTGTCGGCAGAGATACTGAGAGGTTCAGTTTCTATGGTGTACTGGAGGAGCCCCTGATTCTGAATCCCTTTTTCCAAACACAGCTAGTGGAGAGGTCGCATTTCACTAGTGTGTTAGTCAGGGCTGGAGTGGTGAAAGTCAGGCACTTGTTGGACTTGAGTCATTTTAGGTAGAAGGAGCATGAGCTTTTGGCTGCAGAGCTGGGCGTTAACTCTGTGCATGTAATGGAGCGGTTTCTAAATCAGGTCCGTAATGCTCTGCCAACAGAGGGGCTGGTTTTGGTGGAGAGAATGCTTAGGCAAAGGAGGGCCCCACAGCCTGACTCTGAGTTCCCCTTGTTAACAGTGTCCCCAGCATTCAGTCAGCACACTGAGGTGCCGGGTCATTTACTGAAGGTTGAGAATGTTACTGAGCTTTCTCTATTTACTGTGAATGGGAAGCAGGTGTACAAGGCCTGCGTGAAGGTTCGTCACCAGCAGCAGCTCCAGCAGTTACCTGATACGCACTGGCGAGAGCAGTTAGGGGTGGGGGAGGAGTTTGAACCGGCTTGGCGTACTTTGTACAAACCTCCACTGCAAAAAAGGTCGGGGGATCTGCAGTGGAGGATCCTGCATTCCATCATTGCCATTAACTCTTTTCTGACCATCATTAAGCCTGGGGTTACGGACAATTGTCCTTTCTGTTCTCAGAGGGAGACTGTTTTTCACTGCTTTTTTTTCTGTGCCAGACTGAGGCCACTGTTTATGCTAATGAAGACGCTGATTGAGGGTCTGGGTTTGCCGTTTACTGAAGCAAGTTTTATTTTTGGTTTTAAATACCGAAAGACGAGGTGAAGCATTTTTCAGCTGAGCAATTTTATTTTTGGACAGGCCAAGTTTGCCATTTTAAAAAGCAGGAAGAACAAAGTCAGTGGTTTTATCGCTCAGGATCCTGTGCATATTTTCAAACATCTAGTGGTGTCTAAAATCAGGGTAGATTTTCAGTTCTACAGCGCTATGCAGGATTTGGACAGCTTTGAGCTACTGTGGTGTGTAAACAAAGTGTTGTGTGAAGTGGAGGGGGGTGTTTTAGTGTTGTTTATATGATGATTTCATGGTTGGTTTGCTGTTTTATGTGCTTTTAAGGTATAAGACTGCTGTTTTTATACGTTTGCTTGTAGTAGTTGGTGGAATGTGGGTGGGGTGGGGTGGGGTGGGGGATGGGAGGGTTTGGGGTTGTTGCAGTGCTAATGATTTAGTGGATAGGTCTACAATGTTATTGTTATGCTGAAATTATGAATGAAGTTCTTATTTAACCAAAACCTATATCTCTATCAACCTGAAGGGGGGGGGCATTATTATTCTTGAAAATGTTGTGTTGGTTGCTGTGATATGTGCTTTTATGTATAAGATTGTAGGTTTTATACTTTTGCTTGTAGTAGTTGGTGGAATGTGGGTGGGGTGGGGGATGGGAGGGTTTGGGGTGGTTGCTGTGTTAATGATTTAGTGGATTGCTGTACAGTGTTTTTGTTTATTTCAACTTGTAAATAAAGTGCTTACTAAAACCTAAATCTATGTATGTATGTCATGTCTGTCTGTCTGTCTGTATGTATGTATGTATGTATGTATGTATGTATGTATTTATTTTTTTATTTATTTTTGTGGCTCATGGCATAGCATAACCCCTAATCTGTGCTCTTGGCTTGCACAGAAACCAGAAAAGTGGGCACAAATGACCAACATAAGAACAAGTTGGTGAGGATGCCTGCTCTGCCTGAAACATCTTGACTTACATCTTAGATCAACAAGACAAGTGGCTAATAAAGTGTTATTTATTAATTAGTACTGCAGCTGGGATATGTTGCCAGTCTTCAAAATCATCCTCAGCAAAATCACATTAGTTATTGTCATCTGCATTGTAACACAAGCCTGGTGTTTAATTCACATGTCTCTGGTTATTAGGAGTGCCACAAGGAAAATATCTAATTCTGTTTTAATAGTAAAGATGTCCTTGGCAAGGATCCCACTGCCATTTGAATCTTTCAATGATGTCACATATTTAGGTTTGTTCTTGGATCCATTAATTTATTTTCATATCTCTTCTTGTCATTCCAAGCATACTTCGTCCCATACTCCTTGGTGTTGTCTGTAGTTTTGGTATCATTTTTGCATTAAGTGACAGTTTCACAGCCATAAGTGAGAATGGTAGTATGCACTGATCAAATTATTTTCTCTTCAGGTCAATTAAGAAAAAAGTATTTAATCAGCATGCTGTTTCCTCCAAATGCACTCCATCCTATTTCTTCCATATTATTTCCATCTGCGCTGATTTGTTGTCCAAGGTAAACATAACTTTCTGAATAAAGCATTCTTTTACTTTATCATATAGTTTAATAAAAATATGTACCAAACTGAAAATGTTCAGTTTGAGTTCTTTTCTTAATTCAGAACTGCTTTATATGTCTTGTTTCTTCTGCACCAATCTATAATAATGTTCCCTATCTAACTTTAACCATATATAATTAGATATTGGTTCTCTCAGTGTATTCCCCTCCTCTGCATCCAGGTCTCACTCACCATGATCTTCCTCATGCATTCCTCAACTGATGCCCCCGTGGCATGCAATTCTGGCATCACCTCTGTCATCTGTGGAGTCAGAGCTGAAAGTGTCACACATTTCTTCATCTTCATACATTAAGACGATGGCTGGGGGGTTGAGCCGAATTCCACTCTGTTTACCCAGGAAGGACATTATTTTTCTTTTATTTATTTACGTCTATTTGATCTGGAACGAAACATAAATAGCACATCCAAAAATGGTAATGAGGTAACATTACATTCTGTAACTGGGCAGCACTACATCAAGGCTACAGGTAACACATACACTTCAGTGGGCATGGACACGCTGCTCCTAACTGTACATGCTGCAGTGCCCAGTAGCATTAAGACATGTACTAAAAGGAGTATAAAGAGAAATGCAACAACAACAACAACAACAACAATAATAATAATTAAATCATGAGAGGCTACAAATGGCTCCAAAATTATGTTAGGTCCAATTGATAGTATTAAGGGTCCCCTTTAAACCTACAGTAGTGTTTTGCTGGGGCACTGTTTGTGGAACTGGGAATAAACACCCAAACTAGTGTCCCACAGGAAGAAAAAAAAAACTAAAGCAAAACAACGAAAAGAAAAACAGCGATTTACTTGTTTTATTTGTGCTACAGTCAGTTATAACTGCTTTCCCAGTCTGGAAATACCACACTGTAGTCACAGACACAAATTATCTTACTTCTTTGTAACTACGCCGTGAAGGACTGAAATCCTGCAGCGCCCGCAAGGTCCCCCTGCTCAAGAAAGCACATGTACAGGCCCGTCTGAAGTTTGCCAATGAACATCTGAATGATTCAGAGGAGGACTGGGTGAAAGTGTTGTGGTCAGATGAGACCAAAATCAAGCTCTGTGGCATCAACTCAACTCGCCGTGTTTGGAGGAGGAGGAATGACCCCAAGAACACCATCCCCACCGTCAAACATGGAGGTGGAAACATTATGCTTTGGGGGTGTTTTTCTGATAAGGGGACAGGACAACTGCACCGCATCAAAGGGATGATGGATGGGGCCATGTACCGTCAAATCTTGGGTGAGAACCTCCTTCCCTCAGCCAGGGCATTGAAAATGGGTCGTGGATGGGTATTCCAGCATGACAATGACCCAAAACACACAGCCAAGGCAACAAAGGAGTGGCTCAAGAAGAAGCACATTAAGGTCCTGGAGTGGCCTAGCCAGTCTCCAGACCTTAATCCCGTAGAAAATCTGTGGAGGGAGCTGAAGGTTCAAGTTGCCAAACGTCAGCCTCAAAACCTTAATGACTTGGAGAGGATCTGCAAAGAGGAGTGGGACAAAATCCCTCCTGAGATGTGTGCAAACCTGGTGGCCAACTACAGGAAACGTCTGACCTCTGTGATTGCCAACAAGGGTTTTGCCACCAAGTACTAAGTCGAAGGGGTCAAATACTTATTTCCCTCATTAACATGCAAATCAATTTATAACTTTTTTGAAATGCGTTTTTCTCGATTTTTTTTATGTTATTCTGTCTCTCACTGTTAAAATACACCTACCATTAAAATTATAGACTGATCATGTCTTTGTCAGTGGGCAAACGTACAAAATCAGCAGGGGATATATATAATCATATACTTTTTTCCCTCACTGTATACACATATGTGTGTTCTATGGCTCTACAATAAGTAAATGCACTCATGGTTACAAATGCAAAAAGTGGAGAACGTATAATGATGGGGCCGAATTGACATGGGGACTAATTGTCATTTGGGATCAATTGTCACAGGGACCAATTGTCGCGGACCAATTATCACGGGGACGAATTGTCATGGACCCCGTGTCCCCCAGTCTCAGTTCTGACCCGGAAAACATCAGAGTGACGTCACCCCCTGCCCTCATCACTCGCACGGCCCAATCACCACTCCCCGGCGGTACCTCATCCCTCACAGAGATCCCCATAACACCAGAATATTATTATTATTATTATTATTATTATTATTATTATTGTTATTATTATTTATTTCTAGGCAGACGCCCTTATCCAGGGCGACTTACAAAATATAAGCACAATACAAGGTGCAAAAATACAGTTCAGCACAAGGCATAAAACATTACAAATTCAAATTTACATAATACAGTGCAATTCAAAGCATAATAAATTTTACAAATTCCAATTTACACAAGTAAATACAAAAAATGAGCACTTACATCCTGGATTGTAAGAGCCAAATGAAGACAAGATGTTAGGTCACAGGCAAGGGCCAAGGGAAAGGGAGTGTAGGGGAAATCAAATTAACAATATGAGTACTAGTAACGCTAGGCAAGTAGTATGAAAAATGTTGTAAAGTGCAATCTTACAGGAGAGTGATCAGGCAGATGTATGCATTTTGCAAGAGACCTATCTCTCACAAAAAGAGGCGTTTCAGTATTCAGTAACGTTCCATTAATTAATAAAATCACTGTGGCTGATCTTTAAGGGCCTTACATTATAATCAATGCTGTCCTTAACAATAACAATATTACCATTGCAAGTATTTATGGGCTAAATAATGATGACCCATCTTTCTTCCATACTTTCTTCACAAATCTACTAGATTTCTCAGACTCAATAATTATAATTGGAGGGGACTTTAACAAAGTCACCAGCCCAATGGACCACTCAAATACCATTAATCATTCCAGATTTTGTCACTCTGCTGAAACAGTCACACAGTATAGCAATGATTTTGGCCTTTGCGATAGCTATATCAGAGACTACAATCCACCGCATTATAAAATCCGACCATACACCAATCACATTCACTTTAAGAAATCAAAACACTAAAAAAAAAACTTCCACCAGATGGCGCCTCAATATGTCTGCAGATGGTGAATTTGACACATTTTTCAAGAGAGAGTGGACATTCTTCATGGAAATGAACAAATCTCCAGAAATATCATCAACATTCAACAAAAAGTTGTACTGAGAGGAAGAATCATATCATGGTAATACCATACAAACTCCACAGGACATAAATAAAACATTCTGCACATTCCACAGTAATGTATATCAATCCCTCAGAGAACCAAACATAGCAGGAATAGACTCCTTCTTAAAAACATAATATTCCCAAAGCTCAGTAAAGAACAAGTAGACAAATTGGAAACACCTTTTTAGCAAACGATTTTGAAAAAGCAATCAACTCCATTTCAAACTATAAGACCCTAAGATGCCACACATGAACACAGCTCTTATCTCAGTACTACTTAGACCAGACAAGGACCAAACACTATGCTCTATCTCTCCCCTCCCCCTATCTTGAATAAATACAGACCTTAAGATAATAAGTAAAGCACTAGCCATGCAATTAGAATCCGTAACTCTATTGCTCATCCATCCCGACCAAACTGGCTTCATCAAAGGTAGACATTCGTCAAACAACATGTGTCACCTATTCAATTTAATAAACATAACAAAACTAAATAAATTAAAAACAATAATTGTTTCATTAGACACTGTTTTAAGTTTGCCTTAATTGAAGTTAGCATTGTCTGTAGTTTGCCTTAATTGAAGTCAATTCAGTTCAGCTGCTGAGTTGGTGAAAGTAAATAGGTTGTAGAAAGGAGATTTAGTCAAGGACTAGCAGGAATTCTGCTGCAGGTGGGGCAGTTAGGTGTGAATTGGGGGCAGGTAGACAAAAGCTACTTAAAGCAGCTGTTGAGAAAGAGCTCCGCTGTTTCTCAGTCACAAAAGTTAAGCAGTTGGCTAGGGATCTGGAACCAAGAGACTTAAAAACAAAAACTAACGTTTAGAAACATGTGGCCACTACAGTGTCGGGTTTGAAGGATGATTGCATTCCTGGATGAACTCATACAAAAAGATTTCATTTGTGAACGTTGTTGGCATGTTGAAATCCTAGAGATCTTGTGATCTTGAGGCTCAGCTTGTTGATCTGCGCTGCATTGGGGATATAGAAGAATTGGTCAATCAGCCCATGAGAGAGATGGTGTGCACGCCAAAACCTAGGAGAACAGGACAGCGTAGAGAACTGCTGGGTTACAGTACGTCGTAACTGTGGAAAATGGCACGCACAACCCCTAGAGACACCCCAAGAGCTAGAAATGCCCAACAAATTCCAACTGCTTTACACCGAATTGGACAGTGACGGCTCAGAGGGTGATGGAAGGGCAGGTGAACACCAGAGCACCATGGTGCCCACTCCCCCCCCAAGAACAGAAGGAGACTCAATCCTTAGAGGTGTAGATCACACAGTGTGTTCTAGTGATAGAACCTCCACGATAGTTTTCTCTGAAATACTTCCGGTACCACGAGCCAGGCCAGGGAGACGGGCTGAAATTAGAAAGTTTAACACGTGGTTGAAATCCTGGTGTAGGGAAGAGGGCTTTAGGTTTACGGAGCATTGGTCTTTCTTCTGGGATAGATGGGACCTGTACAAACCGGACGGTCTACATCTGAACAGAAGGGGGGCTAATGCATTGGGAGAGTGTATGTGCAGAGTAATTGAGAATCTTTTACACTAGGGACCAGGGGGGCAGGGAGCTCTGACAATGGGAGATGTTCCACTATGGAAAGAAAACCAAGGGAAACTGCTAGTAGGAAATGTTTGTACCTCAATGCCAGGAGTATAAGAAACAAGATGTTAGACCTAGAAGCCACAGTGCTGGAGGGTGACAATGATGTTGTAGAAGTGACGGAAACATGGTTTACAGAAAATGATGGGGATGAATACAAGTTGAAAGGATACACACAGTTTAGGAGAGACAGGCAAAATCGAAGAGGGGGTGGGGTAGCATTATATGTGAAAAATGACATTGAGGCAGAAGAACTCAAATTAAATCCCAGTAACAAAACAGAATCTTTGTGGGTTAAACTTTTAAACAAGATCTTGAGGATTAATGGTAGGAGTGTGTTACAGGCCACCCAACTCAGATATTCAGAAAGATGCTGCATTGTACAATGTAATCAGGACTGCATGTAGCAAGGATGTGGCTGTTATAATGGGGGATTTCAATTTGCCAAACACAGACTGGGAAAGCCCCGTTGGGACTACAGAAGCAGAAATAGAAATGGTTGAGATGGCAAATGACTGCTTTCTAACTCAATTTGTCAGGGAACCAACCAGGGAGATTGCATGCATTGACTTGATATTTTCAAATGACCAAGATAGAGTCAGAGGGACACTAGTTAGAGAACCAAAGGCAAACTGTGAACACAACATGGTTAGCTTTGAGGAATTCTTTCAAAAAACAAGGACCAAGTCTAAAACAATGGTCTAAATTTTTAGAAAAGCAAACCTTGAAGATATGAGGCGGCACATAGAAGTGGTAGACTGGAGCACACTGGATACAGATTCAGTTGAAAATAGATGGTTATATTTTAAGAATATACTACTTGAGGCTCAGTAACAATTTGTACCAAAAAACATTGGCCAAAATGGTTTAATAGAAGTATGAAAAAAAAATCAAGAGATAGAAAATGTTGTATAGTGCAAACAAAAGGGATGGAGACAAAACAAAACACAAAGAATATGTTGAGCTTCAAAGAGATCTTAAGAAAGGGATCAGGAAAGCAAAGAGGGAAATAGAAAGAAACATAGCTCTTGGAGCTAAAACTAATGCAAAGAGTTTTTTTCAATACTACAACAGCAAGAGGTCAATAAAGGATGAAGTGAAACAGATAAAGGGCAAAAATGTAGGTATCTTGGAAAATGAACCAGATGTGGCAAATGTTCTAAATGAGTATTTCACAGAGGTTTTTACAAAAGAAAAAACAGATAACATGCCACATGTTAACAATCAGTCCAGTCAAACCCTAAGAGAGATCAGGATAAATGAGGAGGAGGTACTAGCAGAATTAAAAACAAACAAACCACCTGGGCCAGATGGTATATTTCCAACAGTATTTAAAGAAATGAGGGAAATTATTTACAGGCCGCTAACTCAAATATTCCAAAAGACACTTAGAACAGGGGATGTGCCAACTGACTTGAAGACGGCAAATGTCATACCAATCCACAAGAAAGGGGACAAAACTGAGCCAGGAAATTACAGACCAATCAGTCTCGCCTGCATCACCTGTAAAATGTTGGAGAAAATGATTAGACAGAAAATAGAGGAGCATCTTAATGAAAACCATATTCTTGGAGATAGTCAACATGGGTTTAGACAAGGCTGATCATGTCTTACTAATTTATTGGAGTTTTTTGAACATGCAACTGCAGCTGTAGATCATATGAAAGCATATGATATAATATACTTAGATTTTCAAAAAGCTTTTGATAAGGTTCCAAACCAAAGACTGATCCTCAAATTGGATGCCCGGCAGCACAGGTTATTCAAAGGGACTTGGATAATATTCAGTTGTGGGCCGACACTTGGCAGATGAAATTCAATGTGTACAAGTGCAAGGTAATACAGTGTTAAAATGTCCACTATAATTACACTATGGGAGGAATAGAACTAGATGAAGTAATGCATGAGAAAGACCTAGGAGTCTGCGTGGACTCCTCACTTTCTCTATCCAAACAATGTGGGGAAGCAATAAAAAAGGCAAACCAAATGTTAGGGTATATTGTCAAAAGTGTAGAATTTAAAACAAGGGAAGTAATGTTAAGACTGTACAATACACTAGTTAGAGCTCATCTGGATACTGTGTACAGTTCTGGGCTCCACACTTCAAGATAGATATTGCTGCTCTAGAGGCAGTTCAGAGGAGAGCAACCAGACTTATTCCTGGTCTGAAGGGAATGTCCTACTGAGAGACTGAGGAACTGAACCATTTCACCCTGGAACAGAGGAGACTACAGGGGGAATTGATCCAAGTCTTGAAAATCATGAAAGGCATCAACCATGTCAAACCAGAGGAGCTTTTCCAGATCAGCAGGGACACACGCACCCGTGTCAGTTGTGTTTTGGTGCTAACAGTCATTGTGAATGTGTTCCTGCAGATTTGCGTCCAAAAGCTGGTATCGGTGTGGTTTGCCAGATCTTTATCCCATTCTCTGATTGAAAGGGATATTGCTGAATCATTTGTGGATAAGAGCTGATATCATTTTGATAAGGGTTTCTTGGAGAGGGATATTTTGTAGATTTTTTCCAGTAAAGGGGGTTGTTGTAAATTGTAATTGATTTAAATTAATTTTAGATTTTATAGCATTTTTCAGTTGGAGATATTGGAGAAATTGTTCTTTACAAATACCAAGCTTCTGTTTCAAATCAGTGAAGGTGAGGAGGTTGTTATTTTCAAATTTGTGATATAAATGTGTAATACCTTTAATTTTCAACGTGCTAAAAAACTTTTGGTGTTTTGTTAATAAGGAAGTCAGGATTAGACCATATTGGGTTTACTTGCAAGTTCATTGTAAACTGAGTGATTTTGTTAATTTTTCACCAAGATATCAGAGTTGAGCAGATTACAGTGTTCTTAAAGCAGTTATGACGTTTTACAGTTGGGGTTATGGATAAGTCAATAATTGAAATGTATTTACATACAGTCTGTTCAATTTCTATCCATGGGTTGATGTGTTTTTGAGTATAGCTATTTTGGAATATATTGTAGTTGATTAGCCAGGTAGTATTGAAAAACAATTGGTGCATCAAGGACTCCTTGTAGTTTACTTTTCTGTAATGTGGTTAACTTAATCCGATTTTGTTTCACATTTTTTAATGATTGAATCTAATGTTTGGAACCAAGTGGTTGTAGGTTGTACTGGAACCATGGTGAACATTTTGGGCAGAATGGACATTTTAATTTTTGCAATTCTGACAATGATGGAGAGTGGCAGGTTCATCCATCGATTGAGGTCATCTTCTATAATTTTTTTAAGTGGAGTAAAATGTAAATGGAATAACTCTGACAGATTGGTGGAGGTATATTATATTTCCAGTGGTGAATGGGAAAGCAGGAGTTCGGGCTGCATTAATTAGGAGTCTCCACAAACGGGAAGGATTGTACATTTAGTCCAGTTTATGGAGTAATCAGATATATCTGAGAATGTATTCATGACTTTTTATTGTATTGAATCTAAGGGAGTTTGAAGGAAGAACAAAACTGTATCTGCACAAAGACTGATCTTGTGGTTTGTACTGAGAGTTTGAATTCCAGAAATAATGTTGTTCTGTCTTATTGCAGCAGCTATGGGTTCAAGAAATATGAGGGGGAGAGGACATCCTTGTCTGGTGCCCCTGTGCAATGTGAAGCTTTGTGATCCACTCGAACTTATCACCGCCAATTGAGGTGTATAGTGTCTTTATCCAGTGAATGAACAATTCTCCAAAACAATTATTTTTAGTGTTGCAAGTAGAAATGTCCATCGTTATTATTTCAACGAACAGTGTTTTCACCTGGCCTGACAAGGACGCTTTAAGTGCTGTCTCTAGTAGGCGGCTTCATGAATATTCATGAATTTTAATTTTAATTGTATGGTTCCTTAATTTTGTCATTTAGAAAACCACGTCCAACAAACAAATGTTATTTAGGCACATATCTGGAAACTACTTGAATTTGTATTAAATATTAACAAAGGGTAACTTTGGGGGATTTATATAATATTCTATTTTGAGAACTCACTGTTC